>NC_141046.1:67444394-67531894 GCF_041138505.1 Cibotium barometz | reverse complement strand
AGGAAAAGGCTTTACTTGAATACATTTAACTTTTGCTGATACCAAGCATATGCATGCATGTTATGAATCCTCTTCAATGCGCCTTGTCAGCCATGCATGTATCTTGAAGTCAATTCTAGTTCTACATGTAAGGGGCCACAGTCTAGACGATCTCTGATAAGAAGTTTTTTTTGACAGGTTGGTCAAGGAACTTACAGTAATGTTTATAAAGCTCGAGACCTTGAGAGTGGAAAGATAGTAGCTCTAAAGAAAGTGAAGTTTGATAACTTGGAGCCGGAGAGTGTGAGGTTCATGCTAAGGGAAATCAAAATCTTAAGGCGGCTTGACCATCCGAACATAGTTAAACTCGAGGGAGTGGTCACGTCAAGGATGTCATGCAGCCTTTACCTTGTGTTTGAGTACATGGAGCATGATCTTGCCGGGCTTGCAGCTTGTCCAGAAATTTCCTTCACAGAAGCACAGGTAAGGCATGCTTACATAATATTCAGATCCCAACTCATCGTGTATGTGTCCTATCTAGACTGATACGTTCCGATGACTAATGAACCCCATGAAAAAGCTGCCACTTATGGGTGTTCACATCACCAAATTACTTCCTTTTAAAACCAAAGCTTTTAAGTAACAATACTTAATATACTTTAATCGGAGACTCTTGACTAGTATTGTTACAACCCTTACACATGGCAACACGTGGGATGCATACATTGTTACGTGGGATTTACACGCCAGTAATGCATGGGACACGCGGACGTTGCGTGGGTAAACCAATGGTGGCATACTATTGCACATCATCGCTTATAATAATAAGTGTGAATGGGTTACGTTCGTGGGTGATGGTTGTAGGCCAAAGATCCAATGATGTGTAGCATGGGGGTACTAGCGGGGACATAGGGGGTGCGTGAGTATGGTGCCAATAAGGTACACACTGGATGCTTGAGGTCATTGGTATGTTTAATGGTTGGGTGGTTAAACATGGTATGCCAAGCTAGGTTTATTGTTACTACTCTTGAGTTCTTCTTTCTCTCTCTCACGTTTTTTGCATGAGGCTAGATATAGAGACCTTGCCTGCCTTGCATGGAGATCTTACATTTGGTATCAGATCCTAGCCCTTGATTGTTGGCTATGGGGGGAAGCTTTGCAGCAGGTTAGACCCTCTTTTGAGCTTGCAAGAGGAGGAGGAATCCTCATCGTTGCTACAGTTTCCATCCGTCGACGTTGTAGTTCCGTCCGTCACGTCGACGTCCATCGTTGTTTGTCTATCAAAGCCGTTGTCTATCGTGCTGCTCCGTTTGTCCGCTGCCACTGTTGTTGCTGCGGTCGTTTCTATCAGAGGGTGGCTAACCCTTTGTATGGTGGCTAGACACACAAGCACGTGCTCTCTTTTCTTTTTCTCGGCCTTGGTGCAGCGTAAGCGACACTACCACAAAGAAAGGCAGCCATCGCCGTAGCCTTTGTGGTTAAGGCACAAGCCCTTGCACCCCTTACACAACAACACAACCCTCTTCTTCTTCAACTGCAACACCACAAAGCGAAGCTGACACCACACATTCGTCGCCTTCGTCGACAGTCTGCAACACAGAACCAAATAAAAATAAAAATTATTACCATGTTTCTTTTTTTTAAAAAGAGCCCACTTATTTTACACAATCAAAGGCCCAAGGGTCTCTCTCTAAGGTGCTTGGAGGTGGTTCACATGGGAGAGCTCAGCCACAAATTCCTCTTTTCGGTGGACTGTTCCTTGAAGCTCTTGGCTCAATCTTCGAAGTTGTTGCTCTCCACGGCATCGACCTACATCGGCTTTGATATTTTTACTACTAGGGACCCACTTATTCCTTCTCTTTTATAAATTTCGTCGTTTTGGTGCTTTTTGTATATTCGTGATTTAAAAATGATTTCGGACCAATCTTTCCCACCATCACCCGAGTCTGTTCCCCTTTGCCAGCAAATGCATGATTTGCGGGAGCAAATGAATTCATTTATGAATGATATCCGTACCATGATAACACCTATAGTACCTCAGCCGGCGTGGTGGCGCTTTGTGTGAGTAGTGAGTTTGGGGTGGTGCTCTCTAGCTGCGAGAGATGAGGACATCTCGCGTTTTTTAAGTGGGGTAGGATGTAGCGTAGTCATAATGTGATTAGTTCTCAACTTGTCAAGAGGTTAAAGTTGAAAACTCAACCCTTGCTATATCAGTACATAGTTGAGCTAGCAGATGGTAAAGGAATTGAGGTTTGGGATTAACAGGTTGTAGGCCTTAGTCTCACCATTCAATCCTACTTTGAAGAGCTCAACTTTGATATTACTCGACTAGCACGTTTTGATGTTGTGCTAAGGAAGGAATGGCATGCACGGAAGAAGCCTCTTATCGACTTCGCAGTGCATGTCTATCAATTTATGCATGAGAGGAGGACGCATCACATAAAAGCTGAGCTAGATCTACCCAAGAATGCATTAATTACTGCTACACAAATGCTAAGAATATCTTTTAAGTCTCTCTTTTTAGGTTGGGTTTAAAAAGTTCAAAGTGTTATAGATACACATGAAAGTGGAACTCCAATCTAGCTTACTAATACGCGAGCCACATTTATGATGTTAATGAATGATGTCTTTAGGCCATTCATGGGTAAATTTGTGGTGGATTTTATTGATGACATTTTGGTTTATAGTAAACCTTTACTGGAGCACGAACCACACTTGTTTACAGTATTTGGCATGCTCACGAAAAATGTGTTGTATGCCAATAAACAAAAGATTTTCCTATGTCAAGAGGAAGTTGAGTATTTGGAACACATTATATCGGTGCTAGGTGTAAAGATGTATTCGAAGAAAGTAGCAGTGATCTTGGCATGGCCTGTTCCACAAGATATTACTGCGCTCAAATCTTTCTTAGGACTATCTGGTTTTTATAGAAAGTTTATTATTTTCTATTCTAAAATAGCAGCACCATTGACTGACTTGTTGCGAGTAACTGTTATTTACATTTGGACTGACATTCAACATCAAAGTTTTGATAAGTTAAAGAAAGCAAGCGGTTGCAACTGCACCTATGTTGAAGATCGTGGATCCGTCATTACCTTTTGTCGTTGAGACGGATGGTAGTAGCATTGCCATAGGAGCTGTGTTGAGCCAAGAAGGCCGACCAGTGGCTTTTGAAAGTAAGAAACTCAGTAGTTCACAATGCAAGTGGCCCACACATAAGCTTGAATTGTATGCATTTATACATGCACTCAAGGTGTGGAGGCATTATTGTTTGGAGCTGAGTTTAAGGTATACACGGATCATGATACACTGAAGTATTTTTGTAACCAGCCGGATTTAAGAGGCCATCAGGCAAGATGGGCCGAATCGATGCAAGAATTTCACATGGAAATCTTGTATAGATGAGAAAAAGAAAATGTTATTGCCGATGCATTGTCTCGAAAGATGTATCATATGAGTTTCTGTATAGTCGAGAATGAGATCATTCATAGAATACGTGAAGCTCAAAAGACGGATCCATATGTTCAATCGTTATGGAATAAGGCTAGCCAAGTAGATGAGGAATCAGCTCCGTCTGATTTATTGTCTGGTAAACGTAGATTTATTTACCATTGAGAAATGAAATTCTCAAGAGGAACGACAAGGTATGCATTCCGGACAAAGATAATTTAGAGGGTATTAGTAATGCGAGAATGTCACGATAGTTCATGTGCTGGACACTTGGGAATAAAGAAAACAATTGAGCTCATTAAACATTTCTACTGGTGGCCACAATTAAAGAAACATGTTAATCATTATGTGACACATTGTTTGCAGTGTTAGGTTACTAAATTTGAGCGCGTGAAGTCGCCCAGATACATCCGTTGCCTATTCCAGAGAGGAAATGGTTGAGTATTTCCATGGATTTCATTATGGGTTTACCCAAAATCAGGAAAGGTTATAATTCTATCTTTGTCATTGTGGATAGATTACCTAAGATGACACATTTTGTTCTTACTACGAACAAGGTTGAAGCTCCGCAAGTAGCGGAATTATTTATTGCCAATCTGTTTAGATTACATGGCTTGCCAGAATCCATTGTGTCAGATAGAGATCCACGGTTTATAGGTAATTTTTGGCAATATGTTTTTAGTAACCTTGGCACACAACTCTCCATGAGTAGCAGTGGTGAACATCCACAGACTGATGGTCAGATTGAGAGAGTCAACCAAGTCTTGGAGGATATGTTGAGAGCTTATGTCGGAGAGCAACATAGTGATTGGGAAAAGTATTTGCCTTTATTGGAGCTCGCGTATAATTCGCACAAGCATTCCTCTACAAACTTTTCTTCATTTGAATTTAATTATGGTTATTTGATGCCAGGTACAATTGGATTATCTCAAAAGACACCCAGTGCAGCTGAATTTCTGTCTCAGATGCAGTTAAATTCACCTAGAGCTCGAGATTATATCCACCGGGCTATGGATCAAGCGGTTAAGTATGCTAATCCTAAGAGGATAGCTCGTTTTTTTAAAGGAGGAGAGAAAGTTTTTCTACTTATTCCTTGGAGAATGGAGACGCTTCG
Source organism: Cibotium barometz (assembly GCF_041138505.1). Classification (NCBI taxonomy): domain Eukaryota; kingdom Viridiplantae; phylum Streptophyta; class Polypodiopsida; order Cyatheales; family Cibotiaceae; genus Cibotium; species Cibotium barometz. The sequence continues at coordinate 67,527,351 of NC_141046.1, read as the reverse complement.
TGCTAGTAAATCTACTAAGTTGTCGCCTAGATATTGTGGGCCGTGGATAAATTTGAAACGAGTCGGAGATGTGGCTTATAAGTTAGACTTACCTCAAGACTGTCGTGTCCACCCAGTATTTCATGTGAGTCGATTGAAGCATTATCTTCACGACGGTGATAATTTAGTTGATGGTATGATTGCTTTGCAAGAACCTGATCAGGAAGATCATGGACTAGAACAGATCTTGGAACAAAGAGAAAAACAATTGCGAAATTGTACTCTTCGTGAGTTCCTTGTAAAATGGAAAGGACATCCTTTGACACATGCAACTTGGGAAACAGAATTTCAGTTTCGAAAGCATTATCTTTAGTTTGTCATCGATTCTTGAAACGGGGAAAGAATATTACGACCCTTACACATGGCAACACGTGGGACGTGTACATTGTTACGTGGGATTTACACGCCAGTAATGCCTTGGACACGCGGACGTTGCATGGGTAAACCAATGGCGGCATACTATTGCTCATCATCGCCTATAATAATAAGTGTGAATGGGTAACGTTCATGGGTGACGGTTGTAGGTCAAAGACCCAGTGATGTGTAGCAACCACCAGCAGGGACACAGGGGGCGCGTGAGTATGGTGTGTGGCCGGTAAGGTACACACTGGATGCCGGGGTCACTGGTATATATAATGGTTGGGTGGTTAAACATGGTATGCCAAGCTAGGTTTATTATTACTATTCTTGAGTTCTTCTTTCTCTCTCTCACGTTTTTTGCATGAGGCTAGATACAAAGACCTTGCTTGCCTTGCATGAGGCTAGATACAGAGACCTTGCTTGCCTTGCATGGAGATCTTACAAGTATGGCTGCACCAACACATTATATGAGTAGCTTCCCTCAAGTTAGAAGTTAGAGCAAGCTGCTGATTGGGGAAAGTCCTACAGGCCCTCCAAGATCCCACAAATGGCATTTGGAGCCCAAGCTAATCTCGCTTTTCTATCCTGATTGGTCCACAAAAGGAGATTGGAGCCAAATACACAAACATGTAGGTATAGGGTTGAGACTTCATTGATTCTTACCATGGAAACACAGAGAAGATCATGATTGACATACTGATGCAGACTCCATCGTAATGGTATGATAATACATGCTTCTGTGCATTTACAACATGCATAAGACTATCACACAGACTGCATGCTGAACATGCAAAGTGGTGGAGTTGGCTAAGGAACATCAAGAGCTCTATTGTGGAGAGTGTGTAATACCCAATAGGTGGAGGTCAAGGAGCACGCTATGATGGGTAGGAGGACAATATCACTGCATGCCATGATAGCAGTACAGCAAACTAACACGGGCTACTGTTTTCTTAAAAGATTGAGATTGTTGCATGCTTAAAAAAATCCTTTACACATTCAATTTATTGTTAAATATGTATCCGACTTTCTAAAATCAAGTTTATTTTCAGGTCAAATGTTTTTTTAAGCAATTACTTCTAGGCCTTGACCATTGTCACAAAAGACATGTAATACATCGTGATATCAAGGGTTCAAACCTACTATTGGATGGAAAAGGGAACTTGAAGATAGCAGACTTTGGATTAGCAACGTTTTTTGATCCTGATCAAACTCAAGTGTTGACCAGTCGGGTTGTGACACTATGGTATCGTCCACCAGAACTTCTATTGGGGGCCACAATATATGGTGTTGCAATAGATCTTTGGAGTGCTGGTTGCATCTTAGCAGAACTATTTGCAGGCAAACCAATCATGCCTGGAAGGACAGAGGTATGTAATAGCAAATATTAAAAGCTGTTTTATTACAGAGTTGCAATCCTTCATAAAGTTCAAGAAAGTTTATTTATTTCTCAAAAGGATTCATTCTAACAAACTTCAAACAAAGCACAATAATGACACATATAAGAGTATTTACACCTCTAAAGAACTCTCGAAGATGAGCAAACTATGGAATGTTTTGAGACAAAAAATTGTACAGGTTGACTATCAGTGCAATGATAGAAGATGCAAAGCATCTCCAAAGTCCTAAAACATCAAAAAAGAAAAGGAGACCCTAGAATCACTAGAATCTCCCTTGAGATGAAGGAGAGACAAATTGGATTATATAGCTGTAACGATCTTCAAGATACCCAATGATCCTGTGTCCCACTGGGATTGTTTGACTCTTATTGGGACAGAGGATCATTACTGCTTGACATTGGGTCTCTCAAGGGACCTTCTCTGCAAAGTCTAAAGTCTCTGATTTGCAGTGCAAGTCATGTGTGGGCACCCAGAGGCAGCAACCCGCCTGGGTTGTCACAAGGAGATGCCTTGTGGTACTTTTTGTTGAGAAACTTTGTGGTACATCCTCATCCTCCTCATATATCTCTCTGGCTTTGCACTCACCTGCACTTTGGAAAAAGGATGCGAGAAGTGTCTGAGTATGATCCTCTTGTCCTCTAGTATGATTCATGAGCTTGTCTGTATGTCTCTTTATTTGATTGAGTCAATGCATTGATGCAATGAAAGATGCTTGTTGCCAAGTCTTACCAAATTAAAGGCCACCGTATGCTACAATAGTTGGCTCTACATGTTTAGTTAATGAAAGGGCATTCATCAATATGTGTGTTGGGGGTGGAGTATCTTCAGTTTCTGATGTCATGGAGGCAGCACTACAGGAGGGCATGTCACTAGATTTCGTCTTCCTCTCAAGTCGATGTGCCAGTTGGAATGTCTTCAACAAAGGTTTAGGAGGATATGCTAGCTGGTGTGTCTTCACTGGGAACGGACTCCTTGGAAACTGTACCAAAAACAGCCGGAGTCTTTGCCTCAGTGTAACAGAGGATGTATACTTGGAGTATGTCCCATAGAGAGATGGTGGTCTAGAGGAGTATGTCCCATAGAGAGATGGTGGTCTAGAGTCCTAGACATATAGATGCCGAGCAAGCAGTACTATATGTGGAGTCCTAGACGTATAGGTGCTGAGGGAGCAGTACTAGTAGATAAAGATTTGGTGCAACATTACTAAAGAGTATTGTTTTTGTTTATGCTTTCTTCCGCCGGGGTGCATTGGAGTTGGTGCAAGTAGGCATTGTGATCCATATGAGCCGATGCATTATTGGATGGAGTCTTCATAGCAGATGTTTGTTGGGCCGTTCTCTGGAGTGTTCTTCCCATGCAATACGGGAGGATAGTTGTTGGAGTGTTCGGGATCTTGGGTGCTTTGGATAATCTTTTCTTGGATCTTTTCCTTCTATGACAACTATAATTCTAGTGGGGGGTAGTGTGATACACCTGACTCCACAGGCTTCTGTATTTGTACATATTTCAATTCCGTAATGAAGCAAATACACCTAAAAGTGGGGGCCTTTACTGGGTTTTGGGACCCAATCGGTCTGAATATTCTCCTCTCTCCTCTCTTCTTTCAAGTTAATGCACCATCATTGCACAGTTAACTAAGGTCAATTTAGAGCCACGGATTTTGTGATAGATCAGAGCATCGGGTTCATCCTAGGGCAGATTAGAACACAACAAGGCAGATGTCTGTGCATTCCATGTGACATTGAGAAGAGAGTAAAGATGTTTTTTGAGGCAGGCGCGAGCTTAGGATAAGTGTACATCCACATGGTATAGTGCGGGCACTGGTATTGTCGCAGGATTGGTTGCCCAGCACACTAAAGTGGTGGTTCTCCTCTAGACAGTATGTCCGGAGTCCTCTATACAACACAATGTATAGATGAAAAGACCAAGATAGATTATAATGTGAGCATAGCACAATGACAAGAACACTGTAAAAATTACTTGCATTACTCCCAAGAAGCTGCTACATGCCCTTCCCTGTACCGTGCACACCTAGCAGTGGTCGCAGTGAGTAGGATGACACACAGACGGCAATGACAAGTGACTAAATCACCTGATTTGTAAGACTCAATGAACAGAACTAGATGGGAAAGGATGTTCCCCAAGGATGAGCTGAGGGCCATTTTAAATGATTCATACGAGGGGGTGGAGTCGGTGGCATCTCCTATCTCTGGTAGATGCTCATGGGAGTGACAATGTGGTGCCTTCAATGTTGCTGCGTGCACCTCTCATGTATCCGTTGGTGGTGTGCTTTTGTTTCTAGATGGTCCACCGAATTCTCCGAGATGGTCCAATGGAATAGTCTAGGTTTGGGATGATCCAGTGTGGCACCCTAGGATGGTCCAGCAGAACAGTCTAGTGTGTGCACCCTGGGATGGTCTAGTGGAACTGTCCGGTGGGGGCACCCTTAGTGGCTACAGGTATTTCTCAAGAGAAATGGTCAAGGGAGAGTTCAAGAGCAAAGGATACATGCAGGGAGGAAGACAAGATTTTCTGTCATTGACACCAAGATGGACTTTAGTTGCTGCAAATGGTTCAGATGGATGCACATGATGCAATGTTGATACGAATGATGTAGTTTTGTCCTGAGCATGTGGCGTGGAGTATTTTCCTAGGAGTGTTTAGAGATGTTGGCGGTGTTTTGAAGGAGGACGATTTTTACAACAAGCTAAGCAGGAGGGGATGTCATGGCACCCTGCACTTGGATGCCAGGTGGACATACAAACCCTAGTTATGTGCCAGTCTTGGGTTACAAACGTGCATTGTGCTGCATTGCCCTAGTCTAGGGACATGTTAGGCCAGTCACCATGTATGAATTTTGTTCAGTTTTGTTGCCCACTTGGAGTTGATGTATTTACAGGTTTCTGACAGCTTATTAGGCCATGTGTTGAGCACCAAACATTGGATTAGACCAGGTCAGATCAGGCAGAAGGCAAGATGTGGCTGTTTCAGGCAGATTTGGGCCTGTCAGGGCAGGCTGGGCAGGTCAGGCACCCTGTAACCATATTAGGGAGCAGATATTCCTGGTTGTGGGCTGGTCCAGCAGGCAGGGGTGTGTTTGTGTCCTATAATATCGTCCCATGACCTCCTCATTTCATCCAACTCCCAATCAGGGGGCAGCTCATTAGGAATCAGTAGGAGCATGTGGATGCATCAAAGACCATGTAAAGTCCATCCCTGAATCTCCCTAATCACAGCTGAAACCAAGGTTAGTCCTTAACCAAAACATGAGGTAACAGGCTAGCTCAAACCATAGGTTCTTTCCTGTCAGGAACCCCTGTACCATCTGTATCCTTTTATCCTTAGGGGAAGGGTGGAACTCAAAATGTGCACCCCATCTGTGGAGTCAAAAGTCAACTGTCTGCTGAGTCCTGTGCTTTTTCTCCCGTGTAGGGATTTGGAGTAAAAGAGGGTGCAACTAAAGCTGTCCCAGCCCCCCTGCTCACCTGACCTGCCAAAGTTGCTTGCATAACAACCATGGTGTTAGTCCTTAACCAAAACATGAGGTAACAGGCTAGCTCAAACCATAGGTTCTTTCCTGTCAGGAACCCCTGTACCATCTGTATCCTTTTATCCTTAGGGGAAGGGTGGAACTCAAAATGTGCACCCCATCTGTGGAGTCAAAAGTCAACTGTCTGCTGAGTCCTGTGCTTTTTCTCCCCTGTGTAGGGATTTGGAGTAAAAGAGGGTGCAACTAAAGCTGTCCCAGCCCCCCTGCTGTCACCTGACCTGCCAAAGTTGCTTGCATAACAACCATGGTGTTAGTCAGGTTCGCAATCTACTCCTCTAGCAAGGTCATCCTTGCGTCAAAGTCAACCTTATTGACCAGGTGGCCATTGTCAGATTGAACATTCTCGTCCATCCCATGATCGTTTTGCACTTCATCAGCCATGACAAACCTAAGGTAATTTTGCTCAAGGAAAACTTGGTGTGTCGAGATGAAGTGTCGCCCAAAATCCCGCTCGTCCATGATCACAAGTACAAATCCCGCTCTTGGAAGCTGGCCATGTACTTTCAACCCTCTTAACCAAGGAGATTGTTTGTTGAATGTGGAGAACTTTCTTTTATACTAAAAAGTGAAGAGGTTAACTTCTTTTGAGTTTTTTCTCAAAAAACTAAAGTGCTTTTCAGTTTTAATGAAAAAACTCTGGTGTTTTTATTGACTTAAGCTTTTCCCCCTTTTTAGCAAAAAGCCATTGCCTAAGTTTAATGAAAAGCTATCTTGCTTTTCTCCCCAAAAAAGAAAAAGCGATGCTGCCTTTTTTCTGCCGGCTTTTTTTTTTTCATGTGTGTGCTAGGTTTCTCCTTTTCATAGCAAACCTGCACACGTTTTTTTTCTGCAGGCGGTTCCCTGGTTGACCTGGCTCGCTGGCTGGCTGCCCAGTCTATGCTGGCCTGGCTGCTGCCCCAGCACAGCCACATACTCGCTACAGCCATACATATATACATAAAAACAGCAATGATCAATTCCTTGCATCCCCTTTGACACACAACTATACTTGCAACCTTGACGCCAAGAAAAAACGTACAACTTCTGTAGAGCAACAATTTCATTGAAAGAGAAACAATGAGAGGCATAGTTGGGAAATCCGACATCAACAACGCCTAGATAGGCATACCTTGTCAGCCTCTGCGTTAGGGTGGCTCTGATACTAGCCGTAAAGTCCATCCTTGAATCTCCCTAATCACATCTGAAAACCAAGGTTAGTCCTTAACCAAAACATGAGGTAACAGGCTAGCTCACCTCCCAACCATAGGTTCTGTACATCCAAACACCCTTGAGCCAAAGCTAGGGCTCCAGCACAATCCCATAGGTCAATGTCTAACTCTGGCATCCCATACCACCAAAAGCCTGCCCGAAGGCATTCAACACAGCAACCTATGTACTTGCCATGTGCATAGCATGAGCATGTGTGCTCACCTAGTCCATAGTTGTCTACGAAACTAGCCCTGCTCATGAGGTATGCAAAGAACGGTATGGTACGGTACGAAACTATGCGAGCGAAACTAATGCAAAACTGTTTTTTTTTAATGGCCATTTTTTTTGGGTGATTTTTTTATGCGTGTTTCTTTCTATTTTGTTTTACTGTTTTTTATGGCCATTTGGGCAATGGGGGCTTTCTACCTTGCCACCTTCTCTCGACTTTACATCTCTAAATGTGTACAAATATCTATTTTTCAAGTGTTTTTTAAAGTCGATCGTATCTCTATCGAACTTATTTTTCCTAAATAAAAAGTCCCGTACCGATACTATTTTTTCGTACCTTTGTACCTGACAACTATGACCTAGTCCAAGCGAGACCACTAGTAGTGCATCCGCACAACTGTGTTTTAATAATAACCCAAGCCTCACTTATATAGTGATAACTATGCCATAAATAGCTAACTTGCTATAAAAGGCCATTAAGCTTGTTTTATCAATCCAAGAACCCTAGCCAAGTATGAGCTTGTCAGTCAATCCTTAATCTTGAGCCCCTCTAACTCAACTGGATTAGTCCCTAATCCATAGATTAGTGTCCAAGTATACAACAAACCAAGTCATCAAGACTTTATTTCAACCATGGTTGTTTCTCGTACCGGTACGAACCTATTCGTACCATATGGTTCGTACGGTACGGTACGAGTTCCCCCCCCCAAAAAAAAACTTGAGAAAAAAATTCCAAATGCTCAAAAAAAATATAAATCGTGCTCAATGAACATCCCAAATGCCTACAATACTTCGTAACTTTCGTGTCCACTCAATATACCTAAAAAATCTGGCAAGGTAGATTGGTAGTGTACACTTGATTGGTAGGATGAGAGAATCTTGCTACATCACTTGGAGATCCCTGGTATAGGTAGGCTAGACAGTCAGATCCTCAAGTTATGTACGAGGGAGGAGATTTGGACAGGGCCATTTTGATCTATACAGGAGTACCTAAACCTATCACCCTAGATGCACTGCCTGTATTTGTGCAAGGACAGTCCCATAGTCATAAACGCTACATTGGGAGACCTTTGGTATCGCATTACCCATGCACGCACTTTTTTGGAGACAATTGGGAGATCCAACTGGGAGAGACACATCTCCATGTTCTGGTTCCTCAAGCACTGTAGACTCCTCCCCCCCCCCCCCCCACCCCCCCCCCCCCAACCTTTCCTCACATCCAAGCTTGAAGCTCCATAGTCTGTAAGTGTTTTTTAAAAAAACGTATTTTATCGTACGGTATCCCAAAATTTCATATTGTACCGAAAATTCCCATATGGTATCGTATTTTCGTACGGTGACAACTATGATTTCAATAGAGGACTAAGGGCAAGTTTCTTGCTACAGACAATTGTAGGACAAGGATATTATAGAGATTCCAATAGACAAGTTGTTTGAACAAGGAATTGGATGGAGTAGCAAGACTAGCTACTGTTTAGTCTGGATAGCATAGGTGAGAATCATGGAGTATAGGAGGGAGACATTAGAAGAAGGTCAAGGTCAAGAATCTATATTAAACTTCTCTCAATCCTGCAAATGCACTGAAAGGTGGGTGACTAGTGGGTTTGGGACCCAATCAGGTGTTTCCTGTCATTCTCTAGGTAAAAGACTTCCATATGTGATAGAAGAGAGAGCCCCGGGGGTGGGGGAGTAGTTTGGGGAGACTGTCTGCGTTTATAGCCTCCTCAAAAAAAAGCCTGCATGGCTCTAATAACATGGTGATCTCTCCAATGGGATCTCCTAGTGGGGACCCCAAGTGGAAGAACTAAGCTGCAACTGTCAACCGCTCTTGACTATGCAGTCAAAGAAAGGAGTGATTTCAGAAGGCCTCTAGTTAACAATCAACCCCACCCATTGCAAATCTCTGATATAAGCACTTACCTAGCATTCAGAATCTCCAAAATAAGCTACATACCATGTGTGGGAAGGGGCCTTTAAACGAATGTTTTTCTTGCTATCCCACAACAGGTAGATTCTTGGCATCTTGTAAGATGCTCCTCTCTCTATAGAGTAACGTGAAGTATCTCCCCGGTGGCCTGCAGTGTACACCAGTACTTGAGATTACTCCTAGCCAAGAGCCATGGGGGTGTACTTGTGCCCTATTGAAGGTCAAGAAGATGGCCAAATCAAGAGCCATGGGTGTGTACTTGTGCCCTATTCAAGATGGCCAAATCAATGTGTGAATCTCCTCTAAGCTCAACAGGGCTGTGCAGCAATGAACCTATCCCTCTCTATGACTCATACCTTTGAACTTTGAAGGCCTGACATGTACCAATGGAAGAGGATGGATCCTCTATCCCGTGCTAGCCACCGAGGGATGCCACATCTCATCAAGTGGGGAGTCCTTGCACATAATGGGTTGCTTGTTAACCTCATTGTGAGTGCTTGGAAGACATTTTGCTCACTAGATCTAAATTCCCTCAAGATAATAAACAGCTAGGAAAGCAGAGGATGGCATCCTAAAATCCCTTTAAGCGAAGATCCACCATAACCAAAAATAATTGTGAATCAATGTCCTCAGACATGACTAAGAAAAATACCAGTAAGAACCTACATACCAAGCTGTGGCAAGGAGCATATGATTCACCATTTACTCTTAACAGCTCCAATAACACAATTTTTTTCCAGACCCTCTTCGTGATTGGTCACAGTAGGAGTAATGTCTCTACCAACTGGCAGCCCAAATACTTGTCAGTAATTCCCCTCAGAATCCAGGTATGGCTCTACGGGCCAACTCCTCAGCTTCTTGGTGGGCCTAGAAGAAGCCTTTCCAAATTGGCTCCTCAATATCTGCATTTCAGGATCCCATACATCCTGTGAAAATGTTACAGATTTATACTTGTAGCCTTTAAGAAGACTGGAGTGCCATTTGCAAATTCCTATCCATAAGCTTCTACTCTTCCCTGGCCAATAATGACCACAACAGCTTCTATTATATGATTTCATTGTAGTTATGCTTTATGATTAATATGGATTTATTGCAAAATGACAAACTCAAAATATATCAGCTGAAAATGGATCTGATGGGTTTGAACTTTGAACACTGAGAATTACAATCTCAAGCTAAACTCATACAAGCAACTTGCTACATCTAAACAAAAATAGCATTTTGTTACCAAGATGCAAGCCACTTGAAAAAAATAGCTCCTTCATGGAATTGGAGGATGTAAAAGACATGCTTTGAGAAGATGTCAAGCAAAGCAAATAGATAACTAGTTTCATGCGCAATAGACTTCAAAAAAATGTTTTTCCAGCCATCTCAACATTTTCCCCCCTGTAATGTATCATTGAACCTAATTGTTAAATTGTGATTTTCTATATTTATTACACTATTTTGTTTCATAACCACAGGTTGAGCAGTTACACAAAATTTTTAAATTGTGTGGCTCACCAACAGAAGAGTACTGGAAGACCTCAAACTTGCCTCATGCTACCATGTTCAAATCCCAACAGCCTTATGAGCGCTGCCTCTCAGTGACTTTCAAAGACTTCCCTCTTACAGCATTGAACGTTTTAGAGAAGCTCCTTGCTATTGATCCAGCTCAGCGTGGGACCGCGGCAGAAGCCCTTCAAAGTGAAGTAAGAATCTAATCCAGACAACACAATATTTAGCTTCAGTGCGTGCTGCAAATAGTATTACAATGGTTGTCTATGTGCTTTTACTTGATGACGTTTATGAAGGTAGGGCACATGTTAAGAAAATGAATGATATTGTATAAATCAAATCTGCAGTTGAAGCCAGCAAAAGTTAACATGTAGTTCTCTTAGACAGTTGCTTAAGCCGATCACAATGCTTAAGTGGTAGAAGCTTGGATTTCGAACTGCCAGAGTTCTTGGTTTTGCCCTTTTTTTAGGTGTTTGCCAAGATCTCAAATCTTGCTTTGGCAGGGGAGCAGAGCAACAGTTACTTTGGCTTTACCCTTACCAGATAAAGCATTTTGTTGCTGCACTACAGTTTTCCCCTTGTTCTGTTGTGCATCCATAGCTGGTTGAGATGATTGCAAAGGCATAGCTGCCTTAGGGGTTTGGTATAAAACTGAAGGACACTTAGATTGCGTATATCCAAATTTACCACTTGCAAAACATGAACCTGCAAACTTGCCCCATTTAAGATGCAAAAAACCCTCTTGGTTTGGCGTCCCTTCCATATGTATTCCAAAGCCACACATGGAGGAGGTCTATCTGTGTCCCATAAAATGCAGAATTTATGGACATTGCCATATGAGCGGGGTGGACATGCCACTTTACCAAGTGATTGAGCCAAGTAAGGTAATGCTGATTGACAATACAGCGGAAGATCTTTGACTTCAACCTAGACAGGGCATTTATGCCTTACGAGGCTTTGGTAGTCATTGGTTGGTGACCATGGATAGACACGAACAAGTTGTTGACCATAAAACAACAGAGATTTTTCCAACAACATTTGCTTGTATTTGGGATCTATGAAAACGACATAAAAACCACGATCCATTGTGTAACAGCCATGCACAAAACAACCCCCCAACAATGCTTTCAGCCACTGTCCAATATCCGACGCAGCAGGCATCCATGCGACCAAGGAAAAAAAGAACTACTGCTTTATGAGCAAGATCCATCACAGGTGCATACAAAGCTTGGGTTGGAACTGCTAGACGGAATTCTAGAGGTGGCGCATCCCCCCAAGCATTTTTAATGGCTGAAAATCCTTCATGCAAAATATATGTGAAAGTTTGAAGCGTCGGATTTTCACATATAGAAGGATCCACTTGATGAGCTGAAAACTTGGGGCGTTTGGAGATATTATCTGCTCTTCTACGATATGCAATGGGTTCTGGAGAAGCAACGTCAGAATACAAAGGTTTGGAGGCCGTCTCAAATAGAAGACTGAAGAAGCACCCACAGACACACACACTGTCACCATTTGGCCACCCAATTGGTCCACCCGTGCTTTCTTATCATGTATGTACATTGGATTGGTGTCCATGGCAGTTATATATGCCGGGGATTGATGCCACTCATGTGATACTGTGGACATGGCTTTCCGTTGGGACTTGTGCCTCCGTGTACATGCCCGAAAATGCTTGGTGGATTGGTGTTCCATTGGGTCTGGTACCTCGTGTACTTGCCTGGAGCACGTCTATTTTGGTATAGTCTCATGAACGGGGATTGTCCATACCAATGCTGCATTGCATAGCATCTTTATGTGCTTGCTTGCAATTGAAATTGCATGCTGTTTTCATGCTTGCTTGACCAATGTGTAGTTCTGGGTAAGGGGACGCCCACCCGCGAACCATGCGTGTGAAACTGTCTGCTGACATGGTTATGTGGCATGTGACAGGTGGTAAGTATTGGTCATAAACCTAGCCTTAGGAGTTAGCACTAATTTATAAGAGAGTGTGTACACACTTCATTAAGTTTTGGGCGACCAAAACTCACTTATAAATTATGACCAGCCCAGTGTTCACACACTTATGTCCCGAGGTGGACATAACCCAATGTCCACCGCCCAGACCTTATCCCCTTTGTACAAAGGGAGTAACCAGCCATGTGTCCACTCTAGCTTGCTCCACAAAGCACCTGCTTGCCACCTACACTCGACAACTCACCACCTCACTCTTCCTCCTGTCTCTTGAGAGGGGCGCCTCCTTCATGAGGGCTGTTGGGTTGCATTTTCTGCACTTTCTCCTTTCCAACTCCATTTCCAAGCTTGCTAAGGTGTTTCTCAAGCTTCCAAGAGTGTTTCCGGATGCTAATCACTCTCCTACACACTCCCAATGATTGAAATTCAGCAAAACAGTTCTCTTTATTGCTGTAATTTCTGGTCTTTTTGCTGAAAACCCTAATTTCAGGCCTCCTTTCTCAAGTTGAACCATAGCGGAAGCTTTCCCAAGGTTCCCTTCTTCCTCTTGAAGACTTTTGTCGCGAAGAAAGGCGACAAATCGAAGATCTCAACACTCCAAGGACTTCCATGGCGAAGACTTCGGCTGTCATTGACTCTACTTGCTATTGGTAAGCTTTTATGCTTAAATATGGGAGCAAGTAGCAGGAGGGAGGAACCGGATTACAAGATCACATACCCTAAGTAGTGTTCTCTTGTCCTACATGCTCTCTTGCAGATTGTTGCTACCATGTGTTGGTGGTACAATAGAGAGCAGATGGTAGGGAACATGGGCACTTGAGAGGGTAATGTGGATTGCAAGTCTTCATCGACAACCACTTGTTTGCAATACTGTACTCATATGCATTGGTATGGAAATCTGGTCAGAAATGCCCATGACACTATGTACTTGATTCTCCCAAGATCAATGTACTTTATTTGAGGGAGGGGTCGGCCGTTCCGGCTCATTGTGTGTCTCTTGTCAATTTAGCAATTTTCTTCTTGTATTTGAGCAAGTGTCCATCAAATCTTAGTGTATTTAAGTGTATTGATTAGCATTGTGTTCAACCAAGTTTCACACACACACACAGACACTATATACCAACGGGCAAGCTGTCGAAGGCTTCCAACAAATAAAGAGCAAAGGAAACATTGAGCAAGGCAAACGACCACCCGACAAGTTACACTGCAGTACTGCACAGGAGAAACTGCAAGCGGCTGACAATCAGGGTTTTGCGATTGTGATCCAGAAAGCCATGTCGTATCTCCGCTGAGCGGCCTAATGGTGACTGTTTGCTGAGGGCAACAATTGAAGACACACCTTTCACTACTAAGGACAAGCGACGAGCAGAGAAGGCAGAGAGGACGAGCGACAAGTGACCACACCATACAGATGCACACACACTTGCACGCACTCATGCACATTCACATACACATACACATACACATACACATACACATACACATACACACATAGACACATGTAAGCATACACGCACATGCACACACATAGGACTGCGCATACATACAAAGTCACACGCACTCACATGTGTGCACACAGAATCGACACACCCAATTACCCACATCCACGTGCGTGCACACACCCACACGTGCACATGATGCACATACACACTCGCACGCTTGTACACATACTTACACACATACTTGCACACATGCACAACACACAAATACAAATACACCTGCATGCACACACTCTAGTGTACATACTTTTTTTAGTGAAACCACTGTCTCATTAAGAAAGAAGAGAGTATACATTCATAGTTGTCCCAGATGAGGCCAGCTACTACTCAGATCATAAACAATGGGAAAACACTTCTAATTGCTGGAAGGTTAGTCCCCCGATTGTTTTGACTTTTTGGTTGCCTTTCTTCTCCCCTACCAGACTAAACTGACTTCCTTGATTGGACCAGATTTTGGGCTTTGTGGACTATCTATCATGCTTGAAATCAGTTGCTCTTCTTTGGAGATTCCATCCGGTTGTTTGTTTATTTCCGGAGAGCCCTTTTCCAGTCCCTCCGAGATTCTCATCACTCTAGTGTACATACACATACACATGCACGTATGCATGCACACACAAGCGCATGTGCACGCGTATATACACATAAACATGCACACATGCACGTACATACACGCATGCATCCACACACAGGCACATAGATGTGCACACTCTCTCTTGCGTACGTGCACACAGAGACACATACACATACACATGCATATACATAGGCGCACACACACGGTGCACGCGTACATGCGATTATCGGCACACAATCATATGCGTGCACACACACAGTCTGAGCATGAGGGTAACGTGAGCTGACTTTATTAAGGCTTTAATAGATGAGGGTGCACTCACACAGTCTCACAGACATGTGTCGGCACACACGCACGCACGTGCACGCATAGCGTTGGCGTGCACACTTGACACACACATGCACGCATATACACACATACACTTCCACTCTTGTGCGCACACATAAACACACAGAATTGACACACACACTTGCACGTGCACATAGAATCGACACATACGTGCATGTGCGTGCACATACACCCACACATGTGCGCACACACTATTGACACATAAAGGCACACACACTCGCATGTACGTGTGTAAACACAGAATTGGCAAGCACACACTTGACACTTTTTTTTTGGGTAAAACCATTTAATTAATTTAATGTAGAACCGCTATCACCTAGAGTGGAGGGAAGCTAGTGGGAAAACACTTCTAAGATATGCAGAGAAATGTCTCTTATATGATAGGCATCATGTCGAGAGGTATGCAAAGGATGCCTGAAAAATGCATATGTATCTAAGGGGGCATGCATGAAGGTCTGATGATTCCTATCATGCCAGATAGTCCAAAAGGCAGTAAATTTGACCCAAGCAAAGAAAGGGGCATATGCGTCCAGTGATGAGGGGAACTTCCCAAAGAGCCAAACTGCTTCAAGAAACGTTTCAATGGGAAACAAATCCGTAGGCGTGCCGAGAATGCCGCAATGAACTGCCTGGTAACTGAACACTGCCATAATAGGTGTGAAATAGTCTCATTGCAACCGGAGCACTGCACACAGTGTGATGATGCAATACGTCATTTTGCCAGTGTCATCCCCACCGGTAACACCCCGAGCAGACATCTCCACGTGAAAACTTTTTGCTTCAAAGGAAGACCATTCTTCCATATACAACGTAGGCACCAAGAGTCCACCATTTGAGAGGTTTATCAAGTCTCCAAAGCTGATTGGCATGTTGCTTTATCCACGGTGGGGGAATCAATAGTCTATATTTCCTTCATAGGAATAGTAGTGTAACCAGTCTCTTGCCGATCCAGTTTCCAATCATCCAGACGATTCTGCATCTCTAGCATGGGGGCAAGCAGGAAGGCTTGAAGCAACTCTCACAATCTATGCCAAATTGGCTGGGAGTGCATACCCAAACCATAGCGCCTATTGGCCAACAGAAAAGACATAGAAGAACCATCAGGTTGTATAACATCCTACACATGTTTGACTCCTTTACAAGCAAGAAAGTATGCCTTTTTGGGTTCAGCCACTACAAGGGGCGTTTGAAACATACGACTCCAATGCACACTTTCCAACGCAATGTTGTTGCCCACCTGAGGAGGCCTCCCCGACCAACACATATATTGGAGGATCTCTTGCCAATCTCTGATCAGATGGTTGGAAAAAGGGCTGCCAAGAATTGTACCTTTGAAACAGCCCGCGATAAAGTCCCATAAAGTGATCTCCCAATTGCCAAATGCATCAGTCTGCACCTTGGTTCACATTTTAGCCAACATTTTCGTCCATGGTTGCATTTGGGCTAAAAAAGTATGGAGCATGGTAGCTTTCCTCGCAATCAGGTGATAGTGAATGCTTAGGATGTTGAGTCCTCCATGCATTTTAGGAGAGCATACCAGCTCAAATTTCCGAAGGCGGAGTGCTTTTTTTTTTCAGTGTGGGTTTTCTGTCACGACCTTGTGTTTTTCTCTGGGCAGTATGCAAGTGTGCACTGGGACATGGTGGACAGTGTGAATGGCATCAGATTGGAGTTAAAAAAAGGAAGCCCATGTGTGGACAACCCCAAGTGTGAAGGGGGCAAAGAGATTTTGATTTAAAAAGGTTTTATAACCTTGGTTGGTCAAAAATTAATGTTGTAAAGGTTTTAAAACCTTGGGAGGCCCCTAAGAAATTTATAGAGGCTACTCCACTTTTGGAGGTCCACGTCTCTCTCTTCTCCCTCTCTCTAGCTTTTTGGGAAGCGTGCTAGTTCTCTTGCGTGGATGCAAAGGGAAGCACAGTCGACTGCTGGAGAAGGTGTGGCTGCTGTGAGTTTTTGAAGAACAGGCCGTACAGCTCTGTACGGACAGTAGGTACAGCGTACGGTGGCTGCAGGTACAGGCGGCGCTGGTTCAGGTGGCTGCTGCTTTGTTGCTAGCTGGTACAATCCGGTACATGCAGGCGGACCAGGACAGTTCTGTCCAGCAGGTACAGGCAGGCCAGTTCAGTTCAGTTTTGTACCAGGGTACAGGCGGCACATCACCAGGGTACAGGCGGCGCATAAAAAGCTAGGCCATGTGTGTGCTTTTTGGAGGACGCCGTGTTTTTGCAGAAGACAGGGGGCTGGTTTCTCTCGACATATAGGTGGCCAGGGGGCTGATTTCTCTGGACATAAAGGCGGACAGGGGCTGGTTTTTCATGAACATAGACATCATGTCGATGGCGTTCAACTGATGGAACTTTCGGCTTATCTTTGCTTTGGGTTCGGGACTGTTTTGGAAAGGGTTTGTGGACTGTTTCGTGGCAGTTCATGTGGCTATGAACATGAGCAATGCTCGGGACTGTTTTGAGATCAGTTTGAGGACTGTTAATGGGCTGTTTTTGTTGGTAGCAAATTCAGCTATGTGCTTGGGATTTTGGCTGCAAGTACAGGTCATTTGGTTATGTTTCTTGGCATGGGAGTGATGCAAGCTCGCATGGCTGCGTGCTCATGGAGCAGATTCTTTTCTTCCTGCTAGAAAGGAACAGAGGGATCTACAGATATGGGCATCTCTATGTTGCCAGATGTTTCATGAGGGAACAAGTAACTTGATGTATGCCGTTGTTGGCACTGTTGTTGAATGGTGCTATAAATGGTTCTATATGGAAACAGGACAGAAGTTTCAAAGGGAAACAGGCCTAAGGGTTTCATGTGGAAACAGGTCGTAGGTTTTCTCGAGGAAACATGTTTTTGGGTTTCTCCAGGAGGTAGGTCACATGCAGGCAGAAGGTACAGGAATGGACACATGTTTGGTACAGCCTTGCTACTGATTGGGCAGGGGACAGGGAATCCATGACAGAGATGGATAGTACCCTTGGAAGGTAGAGAGGGTTGGTACAGGTGTGTCGACTGTATGGTATGCTATGCTGTGATACGAGTTCTCTTTTGAGAAACAGTTTGGGAGTCTGTGTTGTGATACAGAAGCACTGGATGTGACAGGGTGTGATGTTGTTTATAGTGTGAAAGGCTATGGATGGTTGTGGCAGTCCTGATCATAGGAGAAAGCTTCTGTATGCAGACTCAATGTGAGAGAGTCTTTCGATGTGAACAATGGCTGGACTTGTTTGTGGATGCCGAGTGGACAAGAAGCCATGATGCAGGTTCTTTGCAGGCTTCAGGGATTCTATTGTGACGGCTGAGTTCCCAGCCTTATTGTAATCAAAGCTCTTATAATCAATTAAAGAAATACCGCAAGGGGCGCCACTGCGTTTTGAGGCCCATCGGTGTCCGTGTATTGTTTGCAGGAGCACTCTAGCTCCCCCTGTTTGTTTTCCTTTTCTAGGTCCTCAATGGCGTTGAAGTGTTTTATGTGCGAGTGTTTGTTTCACCACCCGTCAGGCCGGTTTCAAGGTTCCATTGGCCGGGACACATCGTCGACTTTCTCAAGGAGGCGAGCCCGTGGTTGTCACATCAAAAGCTTCAACATGAGGAAAGTGAAAGGGAAGTGCAGGAGGCAGTGCAGGGTTGTGTGTCTTTGCCTATATGAGGTGAAGAGCAAGAGCTGAAGATGAAGCTCAGGAGAAAAGACACCAAGGACAAGAAGTAGTGAGCCAGGAGAACAAGAAGCAGTTGAAGTGTTATGGTGCAAAACATTCGACAGTTTGTCACACCGGTCGTATCTTCATAGAGGCTTCATGGATTCGGAGGACAGTTTCTTTCTATGTTTAGCAGTGGTGATCTACTATGCTTCATCGAGGACTTGTGCTTACCACTTGGGTGGAGTGCAAGTAGGTTTTGGGTGCCTGAGGATGTATCAGATGAGGCTCAGACGGAAGCGGAGGAACTTGACGAGGTTCTTATTCCCGAGCAGATACTGGCACATAAGGAAAGAAAGGTACAGGGTAAAGTTTCCCGTCGCTATCCTGTGAAGTTCAAGAGCTGTTCACTGATGGATGCGAAGTGGATGTCGGAGGTTTACTGATGGATGCGAAGTGAATGGAGGCGGGTGACTTAGCAGATTCACCTCAGGATTTGCAGCTTTATCTTGATACCTTTGAGTTGGAGTCGACTCTTGTTACGGCTCATTCAGGTTCAGCAGAGCATAGGTCTGGAGCATTGCCTGATGCTCATCAAGAGGGGGGTAGCACCTGCGCTCCCTTGTTACAAACAGGCTCATTTGTTATCTAGGAGTCGCTTGGTGACATCTTTGTATTCACCCGAAGGTACTGGAGGCTGACAGTACATCTGCTTATGGGACTTCTATGATATTGTGTTCTAGACACATGTGATGATGGTTGAGTATGGTTCACAGTCACGCGTACCTTGAACTATAACTGCAACTATGGATAACTCTATGGAGGGCATAAGTCTTGCGAGCAGTCCTAGAGTTGGTTTGGTTCATATATGGATTGAACTCTATTTGTGCATGTATGCATGAGGTATTATTGTATTCTGGTGCCATTGGATCCTGGTACCATTGAGAATACATTGGGTAATACTCTGATAAATGGTTCTATATGGAAACAGGACAGAAGTTTCAAAGGGAAACAGGCCTAAGGGTTTCATGTGGAAACAGGTCGTAGGTTTTCTCGAGGAAACATGTTTTTGGGTTTCTCCAGGAGGTAGGTCACATGCAGGCAGAAGGTACAGGAATGGACACATGTTTGGTACAGCCTTGCTACTGATTGGGCAGGGGACAGGGAATCCATGACAGAGATGGATAGTACCCTTGGAAGGTAGAGAGGGTTGGTACAGGTGTGTCGACTGTATGGTATGCTGTGCTGTGATACGAGTTCTCTTTTGAGAAACAGTTTGGGAGTCTGTGTTGTGATACAGAAGCAGTGGATGTGACAGGGTGTGATGTTGTTTATAGTGTGAGAGGCTATGGATGGTTGTGGCAGTCCTGATCATAGGAGAAAGCTTCTGTATGCAGACTCAATGTGAGAGAGTCTTTCGATGTGAACAATGGCTGGACTTGTTTGTGGATGCCGAGTGGACAAGAAGCCATGATGCAGGTTCTTTGCAGGCTTCAAGGGTTCTACTGTGACGGCTGAGTTCCCAGCCTTATTGTAATCAAAGCTCTTATAATCAATTAAAGAAATACCGCAAGGGGTGCCACTGCGTTTTGGGGCCAATCGATGTCCATGTATTGTTTGCAGGAGCACTCTAGCTCCCCCTGTTTGTTTTCCTTTTCTAGGTCCTCAATGGCGTTGAAGTGTTTTATGTGCGAGTGTTTGTTTTACCGCCCGTCAGGCCGGTTTCATTTTCCATAGACATTCCATAGCTTGTGACATAAAAGCATTCAAATCCTTTTTGTTCCATGCTAGAAGTGGTAAGTGAAATTGTATGTATGCCATAATGATCGATTGAACAATTCTCAGGCGGACATGCAAAGGCCATGTTGAGAGCTTCCAATAATCTAGCTTCTGTTGTATGCAATACATCACCCATCGGGTTTCATCTTTGAGCGAAACGTACCAGCCTATGGGATAGCCCAAGTGTCGTATGATTTGTCTTGGTGGCACAATATTCCCCAGCCACAAAATGTCATGCCAATCCTTATCATTCAAAGGCAAGAGCTTTGACTTGTAAAAATTAATTTGTAGCCCAGCAGCTAATCCATACAAATCCAAAGCATCCATAATGGATCACAGGTCCGATTCAGTATTGCGAGGGAAGAAAAAAGAGTCATCTGCATACGCTTGAGCGACAAAATGCTTTCCATCCGGTAGCTGTAGCCCATGCAAGCATCCCACAACAGTGAGTTTATCCATATACAATAGCACTGGATGTGTGGCAATGGCATAAAGCAATGCACTGAGGGGACAGCCTTGCCGTACTGATCTACCAAGTATCCAAGAGCGAGAGATCACCACCAAGAATGCATCTAGGAGTGCTATCCTTATACAACCAATATATAACATTACTCATCTTAGGACTGAACCCCATTTTTCTCATAACTTGAGCAATGTATTCCCAATGCACCGTATAAAAAGCCTTGGCAATATCTACCTGCATGATAAGCACATCCTATTTGGTGTACTTGGCATATTCAATGCCAATGTGGGCATTTGCAATATTATCATTAATCTGCGTACCCAGTACAAAACAATACTAAGCCGGATGGAGACCCGCATAAAGAACACCTTTCAACTGATTGACTAGCATTTTAGTTATGAGCTTATATATAATAGGCATCAATGTTATCGGATGCAAATCAACAAGAGACTCACACAATTGCTTTCTCGGGGCCAACTTAACCAAGCCTTCCTTCCACGAGGACGGGAATAGCTGAATCTCCCAATAGTGATTAACCATGTGAAGGATCGTATCCTTAAGTTGATCCCAATAGGTACGAAAGAGTTCCACTGTGAGTCCATCCCATCCTAGGGAATCGGGATTTCCATGTACCAAGAGATTTTAATGCATCATCAAGTTCCCCCTGCAAGAAAGGCATGTCCATGTTGAGAGCATCTTCAAGCAACACTATAGTAGTCACTTCATCCAACAACACATTTTTGGCTGCAACCTCACGTTGAGAAGGTGATAGTGGGGCTGCAAACAATTGTCGGAAATGGTTCAAACATTCACTTTCTAATTCAAAGCTATCCATGGTCCAACTCCCTTCCAGTTTCTTAACCCGAGCAATAGATTGCTTCTATCTGGTTGCATGCAAACCTTTGAAGAAACCTTTGGATGAGTAGTCCTTATCCTCAAAGGATTTTTGACGCGCACGGATTTGCCATTTCTGTAGTTTTCTCTGGTCATTTTGAGTGATGCGATTCCGGGCTGCCAAAAGATCAAGCATCTCAGATTCTTGCAGTGGTCTTCGCTGACATAATTGCGAGTACTCATGAATTTTTTCTTGTGCATTTGCTACTTGCTGTCTTTGCTCACCTAGATAGTGTCGGCCATACCATGCAATAACCTGCTGCATTCCCATTACAAAAGAATGCCATGCTACATCCATATCCTCACATGCTCGAGGGAGCAAAGGGCGGATTGCATGCTTTACCATGTCAACAAACTGTTGGTGCTCCAGGTATCTTTTGTTAACAATATGAAGTTTTTGCATAGGCAGTCTACATGCATATGTATTCATACCAAAATAGAGTCCCAACCAACGGGGTACATGATCCGAAAGGGTCAGTCCACCCACATGTCACATGTGAAGTCATCATGCGTGTCAACAATTAGGAGGTACCACCGGTCTAATCTCCCCCAATAATGAGAAAGCACATTATGATGGAAAGTATAGCCTTTGTCATGAGGTTTGGACAATACCCATCTGAAGCATTGATGCAAGATAGCATATCAGCCCATGAGCTGTGTGTTCCATATTCAGCATGCCCGATCTATGCGTTGTGTTATCATCATGATTTGGAGCATTGTTAAAATCTCAGGAAAGCATTGCGTAGCCATGGATAAGCTGCAATCTCCGACCACAATTGTGCTTTGTGAGCTGAATTCTGAGGTGCATAGACAGATGCAAATTGAATTCTGAGGTGCATAGACAGATGCAAATTCTGAGGTGCATAGACAGATGAAAATTCATATATTTCCCCATGCAAGAGACATTGAACCACCATCCATCTTCCACCAGAATGTGTGAAAGCAAGACATGGATTCAGTTCATGTTTGACCATCATCAAAGTACCAGAATATCCATCACATCTAGCATAAAAGATGTCATAATCTGCAAAATGCCATGTTTGCCAACAAACATATGTTGATTGTGCTCTTGTAAACACACAATATGCGGCTGTTTTTATGTACATAATGCCAGAAGAGCTTCCATTTTTGAGGATCACAGAGACCCTGGACATTGTATGACATGCATTTAAGAGGTATATACATGAAGGAAATAAATTGTAGTAGGTGTAAGTCAAAAGAGCAAATTATTAGGCATCATGTGCCATATAATCCATGCTATCCACCATCATATCAGAGCCAGGGTGACTAGAAACATCCACATTTGACTTCCTTTTTACAATGTCCGTCCATAGGACACCAACAACATTTACATCACGGAGCATTGCAAATTGACCCGATGCAACCTCACACTCATCCCATGCTCTCGATAATTGAGGCCTCGTGGAAGCACATGCCGATTTGTTTGGGGTTTGCCATCCATCGTGCTGCACCTTGTCTTTTCCTTTCTCTTTAGCAGTCTCTTTCATATTTTTCATTGGTGGGGACTGTTGCACAGGAGCAAATGCATTCCCTGTTTTGACCGTTTGTAGACACATCATTAGACACTCTCTTAGGTGCAGGAGGCAAGTCAAACTATGGTACTGCCACTGGGGGAGGTTGATGCAACAACAGTGGGCATTTCACAGACACATGACCAAACTTGTGACATCTGTCGCAGGCACCCGCAAATACACCCCATTTGAGCTCAAAATACTTAGCACCCATGTTCACATTCTCAACCTCTATAGCAATAGAGGGGATAATAGGCTAATCCATATCCCACAAGATACAAAATCCGTTGCGACTCCCTGTCGGACGAGGAGGACAAACTACCTTGCCAAGAGAGGCAGCAATGAAAGGGAGATCTTTCTGCATATATTCAGGGAGATTAGCCACCTCTACCCACACCAGACAGCTATGACAACTAAGACCCTGGTAGTCTTTCGTAGGGTGCCACGGTAACACATGTACCATCTGCATGCCAAACATCAATGGCGATGCCTCTAGTAATACATTCCGATGCTTAGGCTCAGTAAGGAGCACCTCACAGAACTGGCGCAGTAAAATAAACTCCCTCAACCACATCCCTGCAACACAGCTTCAATCCATTTTGCAACATCATCCACTAATGGTATTTTCCCTAGGAAAAATATGACGACTGCATTCTCTCAGTACTTTTTGACAGGAGAGACGATGGATGGCAAAGCAATCTTGTGAGTGAAGGCCAGCCGGTATGGGCTTGCCCCAGCTCATACGGCTCTGCTGAAAGTCTTCATGAAGCACATCATAGACATACTGCGCATCAGGGCTGACATGAGGTGCAAGATTTTCACTGGCAGCATCCATAGGTGCAGGGTTGTCACTAGGAGCAGAAATTTGTCTGCATTTCGGCTTCACAGAAGGGTCACGTCAAGCATACACTTTATCTGCAGCAGCACCATTCAAAGAAGAGGCCATGTCTTCACTGCTAGAAGAAAGGAGAAGACAGTGGAGCTGATAGCAGGCGCTAACAGATAGGCATTCAAACAGCAAAATTGACAAAAAAGCAGAGATGACGAGAGGCTAGGTAGACGAATAGCGAGGGTAGGCAGCAGCCGACCAGCACGGCAGACTCTCTCTCTCTCTCTCTCTCACACACACACACACACAGCCATGCGAGCGCAAGGTAGACAAGAAGAAGACAAAAACAGCAAAACGAGTGTGGGTGAAGAGAGGGTAAGCGGGCAGAAACGCTGGACAGGGGCTGACAAGTACACGCCACGCAGCGCACACACACGTGTGCATGTGACTGGCACGGAGGATTCACGCTTGATAGAATCGCTCAACAGGATCTCTCGACACCCCTTCTCTCTCTCTCGCACACCATCACACACACCACCACACACACACTTGACACACACATGCATGCATATACACACATACACTTCCACTCATGTGCACACACAAACAGAGAATTGATACACATTTGCACGTGCACATACAGTCGACACATACATAATCACATACATACATGCATGTGCGTGCACACACCCACACACCCACACATGCACATGATGCACATACACATAAAGGCATACACATACACACACGCTTGTGTGCTTGCAGGCACACTTGCACACACACGCACAACACACATACATACATGTGCATGCACACTCGAGCATGCACATACACACACGTGCATGTATGCACGCACAATATGTATACACAAGTGTATGTGCATGCGCACATGTACACACGTGCACACACATGTATGTACATACACACGTGCATCCACACACACAGGCACATAAATGCACACCCACACTATCTTGCACTCTCACACACGAGAGATACACATGCATACATATAGGCACACGCACACTCATGTGCGCACACAAAATCGACACATACCCAATGACACACATGCATGTGCGTGCACACACACCTGCACATGTGCGCATGCACACGTGTACATGACACACATACACATGCATGCTTGCACACATGCACAAACACACAGACATACATGCACAACACACACAAGACATACACATGCACACATTTGAACGTGCGTGCGCGCGCACACACACGTGCACATATGCATGCACACGCAAGCGCACATGCATGCATGCACGTGCACACACGCACACACACACACACACACACACATGCACGTATATACACACGTGCATCCACACACATAGGCACACAGATGCACACGCACACTCTCTTGCGTACATGCACAGACACATCCACGTGCACACACATAAGGGCACACATGGTGTTGCACGTGCACGTGCACATGCGATTTTGTTGGCACACATAATCATATGTATGCACACACAGAGTCGATACACACAGTCTCAATGTGAGTAATGTGAGAGCCGCCTTTATTAAGGCTTTAATACATAAAGATGCACTCACACAGACATGTGCATGCACACACTATTGACACATAAAGGCACACACACTCGTACATGCACGTGCACATGCACAGAGTTGGCGCACACACTCACACATGCACACATATACACACATACACTTCCACGTGTGTGCACATACATAAACACACAGAATTGACACACGCATAATCACACACACTTGCATGTGCACATAGAATTGACACATACATGCATATGCGTGCACTCATACCTACACCCACACACATGCATACAAAAATGCATACACACATACACACACACACACACACTCTTGCATGCTTGCACGCGTGCGCGCGCACACACACACACACACACACACACTTGCGCACACACTGACATGCACATGCACATGCACGTGTATGCACACACTCGAGTGTGCAAATGCACACACATGCACGTGTATGCACACACTCGAGTGTGCAAATGCACACACATGTACATATGTAGGCACACACGTGTCCGTGCGTGCGCATACACACATCTGCACATACGTACACACGTGCATCCACATACACAAGCACATAGATGCACACCCACATCTCTTGCACACACACATAGAGACATACACATCGGTGCATGCACACACACACACACACACACACACGGAGCACAACTACATGCGTGTGTGCACATAGTTGACACACAGTCACACACGCATAGTCGACTCACACAGTTTGAGTGTGAGGGATGAACCGCCTTCATTAAGGCCTTACTACATGACGGTGCGCTCATATAGACACCTGCACACACTATCGACACATAAGGCACACACACTCGCACGTAAGTGCACACACACAAAGTTGGTGCACACATATGCACATGTATACACAAAAACATGTCCACGTGCTTGCACACACATAAAAACACACACAAACACACACACACACACACACTGTCTGAGTGCAAGGGTCTAGCGTGCGAGAGAGAGAGAGTGTGTGAGAGGGTGCATACGTGTAGTGTGTGTTTGTGAGAGAGAGAGAGAGAGAGTTATATTAACGTCTACAAAAGGCCAAAATGACCTATGAGACTAAAAGATTTCATCATGTTCATGGGTACTAAAAATAAAAGAAAGGAACAAGAGTTGAATTGCCAAAGCTGATCCCAATACAAAGAGCGTTAAGCTCTCATATCACCCTAAAATATCCCGCATAGGGTGTTGCATCATGGTAGCAAATGTGGTAAAGTTGAGCCGATGGGAGAAAGCCCTATGGTCGTGCGAAATGATGGCTCTGATCCTCGTGTGGTGACGCGAGCGTGGGCAGGGGTGTCGGGCTCTACATAGCTCAATGGCTTTGTCTAGTGTCACTCCTCTCGGCCATGCTCTTGCGTCAACCTGGGGGTCAAGTGTAGTGGGTGGATCTGCTCTCGGAGTTGTAGTCTGGAAGAAGTCAATGAGAGCTCTATGTGCTGGTCCTTGGGCGGGTGCAACTAGTCTGGGCCACAATAAGGACTCCCTGTGTCTGCGGAGCTCCAGAAGAAAGAGCCCCACACACCTCTCGTCTAGGAAATCCATGATCCTGGAAAGTGGTCCAAATCCGTCTGGGAAGAGGCGGTGGAACCTTCCCTTGATCTCATAGTATACTGGGCATCGGCATATATAGTGGGCCTCTGTCTCAACCTTTGTACGACAAAGCTAGCATATCCTATCCTCTGGTGCAGCTGCCCCCAACCCATATCTAGCTGTCTCCACTCTCAACTGATGAGATGAGGTGTGGATCTGGCCAATCGCACATTGCATCCCAAATGATAGATGTGTGTCCATGTAGCACGGGCGTATGATGAAACCGTCCTCTGTCAAGCGAAGAAAATAATCTTTGTAGAAGGCCATCTTCGTCCCCAGGGGCTGAACGGGTGAACGCTAGGTCCTCTTGAGTATCTAGTCTCACAATGTCCTTCGTGATGACCTTGTTCAGTTCTATGTTGTACTTACTGAAACGAGGGGAGGGCCCCCATCTGCATGCCATGTATACTGAACCAAGTGCTCACCTATGCATACCAGCACTGCGTGTCTCCATCTAGTGCAAGCTGTCTTGAGGACTCTAGGGCGAGCCAGGGGTACCTATCTGGTGGGAGCTCCCATAATCTGTGCTAGTACGTCACTGTTTGGAATAGAACCTCTGTCAGAATCGGTGCAACCCCCATCTCTGCTCACACAATCTCATGTGGCATTGAAGGCTTACTCCTAATCATGTGCGAGGTCATCATCACTAGGGGCCTCTCCATCGGCTTCCACCCATCATATACCTCTTCCGTATGTGTCTCAGCTGGCTTCCCCCTCCGTCTCCTCTTGTGGTACAAATTGGGACCCCATATGGGAGCTCCATACAATAGTGCAAGTGTGACTAGTGTGTCAAATAGCCAGATCTTAATCCTCGGCGCATGAAACTATATCTGGTTTCAGCTACCTTCCGCATAGTGAATTGTGGTCTAGCAAAAGTGATCCCAAAGATATACATAAGAGGTCACATGCTCCACGGGCTCCCCACTATATGTAAATTGTGGTGTGGATCTACCTATCCATCGCAGGGAGGTATTAAAGATCATCCCCAAGGTTCACAGTGAGGTCCCGGTCCTCACAAAAGGCCCAAAATGCATCCAAATGCCTCCGTAGCCCCTCTAAAATTCGGCTGGCATGACTCCATAATTTTGAGTATATTGCTGCACCTCTTTCTTCAACTCTTCTAAATCTGCCTCAGCCACCAGCACACCTGTAAAACGGATTGCCCCTCCAAGGCTGCTTTCTCCATACTGATCTACGGAGTCAATCTGTTCATCACAGGAAATTATTATCCTACATAAGCTCCACAATTTGGTCTTCAAACGACTTGAACTGCATATCAATAGACATTTTTAAGCCATCTACCCAACTTCCAAATTCCATAGCTGCTTGCAACACTTCTTCCAAGGTCGTCTGCATACAATAGGATAGGTATCAAGACTCTTGCCAATCGTGCTCCTGGTCCTCCTTGTCTGTCTATGTAGTCAGATATCTCATCAATGTGTATCCCGAATAGAGTAGGAGACAGGAGGCAGCCCTATTTCACCCCGATTGTGCTACATATGACCTCTGAGTCATCCCTTGGGCTCGGTACTCGGCCAGCGAGATAGACTCATAAAGTGTGAGGATCCCCCAAAGCATTTCTGCTGGTACTCCCATATCCTAAACTCTCCTCATCAATCTGGCCTATGTGACAGTGTCAAAAGCCTTGCAGAAATCCACAAAGCAATAGTATATCTAACGCCTGTGAGCTCTCCCCTCCTCAATAATCCCCCGTAGGTGTCCCCTTCAGAAACCTAATTGTCCTAGTGCTCCGAGTCTCTGCTCCTCGGCCCATTTGCAGAGCTCTGCTCCAAGATTGATCCATAAATCTTGGCCAACGTGTGATCAATCATAATAGTCTTGTAGTTACCGGTGTCCAAGGGGTCACCTGCCTTCAAAATGGGCACAATGGTATTAGAAGATCAACTGGTGGGGAAACCTTCACATAGGCCTCGTTTAACATATCAACCAAAAGTGGAGCCAACACATCCTTGCATGGGAGAAGTGCTCGGCAAGTAGCCCATCTTGAACCTATGCTCTCCCATTCTCCATCTTGTCAATAGCATCTCTCACCATGCTCAAGTGGAAGGAGGAGGAATGTGGGGGACAAGGTTCAAGTGGGTCGGGGAGAGGTGGCTGTCTGGGGACGTGGTAAAGGGAGGTGGCATAGGTATGCCATATGTCAGGTGAGGTGATCGGGATTGGTAGGTGATGATCGTGGAAGATTCTCCTGGTCTCCTTGCATTCCCGTCCCAAAAATAAGTGGTAGACCTCCTGCTCAAGATTGGCTAGATAGGCTCGCTTCTTCAACTATGTGAGATGTCGGAAAATCGCTCGGGCTTGCTGGTGAATGGTGGAGCCTAGAGCAACCTCCTATTGCATGCGGCCACAGGTCGTCTCGTGGCACTCCTCATCATATCAGCTATTCTGTGGAACAGTCCCACCTGGTCTGGGAGTGGCTCTGGTGTGCGGGAAGGCAGCTGTGGCAGATGTATGAAGGGTGGTTGCCAGCTGTGTGTTAAGCTCATCAAGTGGAATGTGTGTGTGTGTGTGTGTGTGTGTGAGAGAGAGAGAGAGAGAGAGAGAGAGAGAGAGAGATGTGTGAACTTACACACATGAATGTGCACACACATGTACACATACAAGTGTTCATCCCAACATAACATATGCACATCTCACACTATGAGTGTATTCACACATATAGTCACTCACATTTGAATATAAGCTCACAAGTTGGTACATAGTGCAATTAAAATATTATTTCGAGGTGATTGTTGTGTTTTGTTTCTATGCACGGGTCCATGACTTGTGTGCTCTCTCTTGCCACGTTCTCTCTCTTCTGCCACATGGCGGGAGGAGAGCACAGCCGGGGGGTGCATGTGGCAAGAGAGGGGAGAGCTACCATGTGGAAGCACTGTAGGCGGCACCACTAGAGCAACAATGGGGGAAACTTATTCCCATATCTACCACGTGGCAAGTTTGAGAGCTTCTCTCTAACCACATGCCACATGGCAGCAATGTAGTATTAAGAAGGCAGTGCGCAGGCCGTAGCAATGCATGGGTCAAGTACTAGTTAAGATTATGAGAGAGAGAGAGAGAGAGAGAGAGAGAGAGAGAAGAAAAGAAAAGAAAAGATATATTAACGTCTACGGAAGGCCAGATTGGCCTATGAGACAAATCTGTGTACAACAAGTCCATGTCTTGAGTATCATGGAAAGAAAAACTGAAATGAAAAGCTAATCCTAGTCATATGCAGCTCACTATGCAATCATTGTCTAGCATGCTATAGATGTACAGTCATGATAAATGGTATGCTACTAATTCCACCCACTGGAGAGAGAGAAAGAGACAGAGAGAAGAGAGAGATTTTATTAATGTCTATGAAAAACCCAAAGGGTCTTATGAGACCAAAACCTATTACATGTGATCCATGAGTAAATTGGATGTCAAGACAACATGAAAAAAGTATAAGATTAGCTGCTGAAAGGATAAATAGAGTCAATGTACTACATGGAACCCATGTGTACAATGAAGCAGGCAGCAAAAAACCCTCATGCGTCCGATCCTAAGATTGAGCTGTCAAATATCCTCCCACGATCATTAATCAAAGACAAGCCCCAACTGAGCTCTGTCTCTGAAATCCTGCTTACAATCAAACCCATGAAAAACAATCCAAATGGATCTTCTATCTCTAAAGCCTCAATGTGAACTCCAAATCTAGAGGAAAAAATTGACAGATCACCCGACCTCAACAAGTCTCATCACTTCCCTCACTAGGAAAGTCTGGTAGCACCTGAATCCTTAGTGTCAATTCCAATCAATTACCTATCCATACTCGGATGTGCTAATAATCTTTGTACCTAGGGGACAAAAAACTTCCTTGTCAAGTGTAGAACTATGAGGTAAAAAAATACATTTGAGTATTCTCATCCAAAGTCACAATCCCTATGAATACTCAATCTATCTAGGGTAGTGATCCCTGATAGAGCATCTAGCAAAACCTGTCATACCTTCGAGTCCTTCAATGTCAAGGAATCTGGCAAATAGCCATACCAAACGTAACATACCATCACGTTCAACATCTCATAGGCAAAATGGACCAATCATATGGTCCCTTGGGGATATGCAGAAAACATTTCCACCAAGTCTTGATCCATCCTCCTATTGCCAGATAGATTGAGGATAATTAGGAAAATTCACCCAACCATGCAACCTAAAAGGCTGCCAAACAATTGTTGTGCCATTTCGGTTGTCACCATGGTCATATACCATCACCTAGATAGCATCATGCTCTCTACTGGTTCATGGTAATCCAACAATTCATGGGTATGTTCTCCCATTCATTCTCGTGATCCTTGGAGAAATAATGCTCCTCCATCCCTAAAATCAGGTCTGTTGTATCCTTGGATATCTTGTTGAAGGAGTAAAGCGCGCTAAAGGATTCTCTCCTAGTCTCAACATTATCTAATACCTTGACCTATAAACTTAGAACATCTTGTTCCAATAGTGATATTGACCAATAATCAAAGAGTATGATCCCTTAGTCATGGTCTAATCAAATGGAGCTCCCTGCCTAGACCTACTGGCAATATTGACCCACACAATGTCGGTCTCACATAGCCCTTTCAGGGAATCACAAAAGTCAGTCGTCTTCTGGGCGAAACTAAACTAGTTCGCCTTCCCAATTCTACTTAAGGCCTTTTAACTTTTCCTAACCCCTGCTTCCGTACCTCCCACCCTCACCTGCACCTAGGTTACCGCTTCACCTTGGATAATACAACCTTGTTGGGGAAATTCTACTGTTGCAGATCCTGGCATCCCATACCACCAAGATATACCCCATATGAAATTTCCTTTAGACTGCAAGACTGAGTCAGGGTGATCAATCCTTGTCTTGAGGCAACTCATGTCACGGTCTCCCTACAGGTAGGCTGTCATAGGAACAGTCAGGACAAATTAATCCCTCACCCACTCCCTAGAAGAGAAGGTAAATCCCATAACCAGGTCTCTGACCTAGTGAGGCAGTCAACTAGTCAATCTCCCTCTGGATCTGCTCTAACTATGCTCTAAAGAAATCATCTCATATCTGCTAACGATAGCAGGTGCATCTAAAGCCAAAAGGGTATTACAAAACTGGTACTAGCTATTTCACAAATACAAAGGTCAACCTTCGAAATAGGCAGTGCTCTACAACCTATCTCTAAAAATAATTCGTATGGGAAGGGATATATAGTTGCCTTAGTCAATCTTGTGCTTCAAGAAGCACCCTCGTCCATGAGAAGATTTATTTTGTTACCCACCTCGAGATATTCCAATACATTTAAGCGAACTAAATCCTTCCAACAATCAGCGTCAAATAGAATGGAACAACACACTTCATAATTATCTTATTACAAAGTTTAACGGAGTTCACTAAATCAAGGATGGAACAACAAAATCATGTGCTGTGGACACTTGTCACATGTGGAAGTTCTGGGAGTCTTCTTTCAGCCCTAAACACCATCCTAGAACAACCTGATGCAAAACGCAAGCAAGAGATATGGAGAGAAGAGAGAGAGGTAGCTGAGTTTCAGTTTTATTCATATGGTACAAAAAGGTGTGCAAGCCTTGGCCAGCCTTTGGCTGCCATCATCAAAAGGCGGTTTGACTCATAGAGTCCTAATCTAATGATTCCACTCCCTAGAGGAGTGAATGAATGACCAAGAGCCTAGCCAATGCTTTATATAGGCCTTCGAAGGAATTATGAGCTGGCCGACCTGCTGTCCCTGGACACACTTATCTTGGCTGCAAGCTGACACCAGGTCTTTCCCTTTCATTGGTGGCCGACAGCCCTCCTGGTCCATTCCCAATGCCTTCCCTACCTAAGCTAGCTGCTGTAGCTCCATGATCAAGGCCTAAATCTATTCTTTATCCTGTTTCCCTTCAAGGATTAGCCCCAAAAATGAGCATGCACATGACAACACTATCTAGACAAAATCATGGTACAAAAGAAAACAAAGACTAGAGCTATGAGCTAGGAATGTCAAATCCGAGCCATATGATACAAAGTGGGACCATCATCATCATATTACATGTCTCCTATAGACCCAATGGGTCTATGAGACCAAAGTGATACAATGCTATCCATGGTCTGTCTCATCATGGAAAAGAAAAAAAACCGAGTACAAATAACATAGCTCTCTAAAAGTAGAGGCTGATACAATGATCTGATTCATGGGGAAGTACTGTTGGTCAAGTCCACTCCCGGCTAGTTCAGGTGTGAACCCAGCTTACTCAGGGGCACTTTTTCCCTATGACTGGACACAGGTTTTTTTCCCCGTGTGAACACACTTATGTGTGTTGGGCACTTTGCCCTAGGCCTTTTAGTACTCACTTGTACTATCATTTCATATCATTATTGAGTACATCTTTTCTAGCACTCTCACGTTTCTCTATGCTTGAGGTTGTGTGTGTGTGTGTGTGTGTGCAGGCTAGCTTCCCTCCTACCCAACATTGGTATCAAAGCCTGGTTAGGGTTAGGGTTACACCCTGCCGCTCCCAAACATTAGGGTTAGGGTTTGCCCCTTGCTGCAGCCTATTGCACACTTTACACACCACACTCTCTTATTATTAAAATTTAAAAAAAACAGTCGTGTTCTTCTCTCCCTTGCTGTTCTCGACGTGTACTGCCCGGCTGCTCACGACCTGTTGCCGCCTTTGCCGTCGCCCTCACAACCGCTGCCACCGTCGTGAGACGTAGCTGCCTTCAAGTTCGTAGTAGTTCGCCGCCTGTCAGGTCCGCATCGCCGTCGTCGACGGTACAGCAGTTGCCTGCGCCCAAATCTCACAGATCTGTGCCGCTTTGCCCACCGTCGCCGCCATCGCCGCCTTCGATTTCACCCTTAGATCTGCGCCGCCCTTTGTGTGCGCCAACTATACCCGTCGCCGCCTGCTGCAGCCCGTACACTACACCGACCGTACTGCCGCTTCAGATCTGCATGCTCTTGCCTCAAATGTGTCAGATCTGCATGCCCCTGCCTCAAATCTACTTGCACGATTGTAGCTGCTCACAATTTGGGGTATTTTTGCAAAAAAAAATTCAAATACTCAAAAATTGCTAAATACACAGTATTATTTTTGGGGCTTTTAAACATTGAGCTCAAAATTGTAAATTTTTGACCTGAAATTGCACAAATTGCCTGTTGAAATTTGGGGCTTTTCACCATTGAGCTTGCAATTGCAACATTGGCACACATTGGCATTGATTTGAGCAGATTTGGTGCATGCACTAGAAATTTGGGGATTTTGCAGAAATTGGTACTATTTTGCAGAAATTGGCACTATTTGCAAGCAATTTTGGGTATTACAGGCACATTTGGTTGGCATTGGGGCATTTCCTCCAAGTTTTTGGGTATTATAGGCACATCTAGTTGGCATTGGGGCATTTTTTCCAATTTTTGGGCATTGCAGCACTTAGTATAGGTGACAATCGCATTAGCAGATTTACAGGTGCAGATCTGGTTCACATGTGGTCTAATTGGTTGCCTAAAAATTAGGGCTTTTCTACATTGAGCCCATTTTTGGAGCATTCGACCAATTTACATTTGATCTGCCACGATTTGAGCACTTGCAGCTCTTACAGGGGTGTCAGCTGATTGTGTTTTTCATGGCACATGTATACATTTGTGGTTTGCTACAGTATATGTATGCCATTGTGGACACTTTGACAGATTTGCATCATCGTGCAGTACACTTGCAGTTTTGGGACATGCATATGTATTTCTCCTAGCGGGAGTTCCCTTTCAGTCCATTGGTTATCCTGCTATTTATCTCCCGCATTCTTACGGTTTTGCTGGACATTGCGTACTCGTATTGACTTGTGACAGATTTGTTGTCCTATCATGGCCAACAATAATAATGACCTCTTTGGAATGCTATCTCAAGAGGACAAGCTCAATGGGGACAACTACCCTATGTGGGCTTATATGATGCGTCATGTTTTGGTTGCCAAAAATGTATGGTTGTATGTGGATGGCACTGAGGAGCGTCCTCTTGCACCTGCTCCAGCGGAAGGTGAAGTGATTCCCGCTCATCCTCCTGTAGGTCCACCTCCTCGTCTTCCTCCTACTCAGCAGCAGCGTACTTGGGATGCTAGGGATGCTCAAGCCCATGCATTGATTGCTCTCTCGTGCCGCAGGCATATCATTCCGCACATTCGATCTTGCACCACTGCAAAGGGTGCTTGGGATACCTTGGCGGCATTGTATTCAGGTCGCAATGAGGCTCGTGTAGCTTACCTTCGGGACAAGCTTGAGATTGACCGCATGCTTGAAGGTGACTCTATCGATCAGTACCTTACACATGTGAAGGACCTACGAGAGCAGCTCATTAACATTGATGAGGTTTTGACAGATAGCTATCTTGTTCAGACAGTTTTGCGCAACTTGCCTGACTCTTATCAGACATTTGACACCACTTTGCGGTTGTTGGCTGGCAATGCACCTAATGCGGTCACTTTTGACAACCTTGTGACTCTCTTGCTCAGTGAAGAGCAATCTCGTTCTAACAGGAACAACGTGATGTCTGTTGAGTCAGCAATGGCTGCTCCTTTTCGTGGGAATAGATCTGGGCCTAAACCTAGCCCATCGAATCCTCCCAAGATAGAGGACAAGCCTGAAAAGAAAAAGCACTGTAACTATTGCAGGAAAACAGGGCACACCATAGAGAAATGCAGGAAGCGTATTGAGAGTGAAAAAAAGAAGCAGCTGGCATCTTCTTCCACAGGTGCAGACGGGGCCAATTTGGCTACACATGTGTCAGCCTTGACACTTACATCTTCATTGCCTGCAGAGATGTCTGCTGATGCCATTGCTTTTGATGACTATGCTTTATAGTCTCTACTCCATGGTATGCATTGTCTGGCAGATGCATTTCAGGGGGGGATTCTACTTGCCCACATGCAGTTGGTGATGCCTCATGGTCACTTATGCTTGTTGACCCTTATGCTGGTCTATGCTAGACGCTTTCTCTTATGTGATGTCTACTGGAGATGCCTTTTATGCTGTTTTCCCTTGCAGCGGGATTGTTTCTACAGTGTTGACATTGTCACTTTCTCACATGTGATGTTTACTGGGAGTGCCTATTACACACTTGGCCAGTGTTGGCTTGCTCTCATACATGTATATTATTCATTGTGGGATTATGCATCCTTACAGTTGCCATACATGCCACTGATCATGGCATCGTTGAGAGTATTCCTATCCTCTCATAAGGGATTCTCATTTTTCCCGTCATATAGTGCTTGCTTTTTCCATTGGCACTGCAGTTCACTCTTACCGTGGAGCATAGTGCAAGGCAGTATTCACAGCTTTATCACCCTGCTGTTACCAAGTCACAGCATTCACTTGAGGGGGGTTTGTTGGTCATGTCCCACTCCCGGCCAGTTCAGGTGTGAACCCAGCTTACTCACGGGCACTTTTTCCTGACTGGACACAGGTTTTTTCCCCATGTGAACACACTTATGTGTGTTGGGCACTTTGCCCTAGGCCTTTTAGTACTCACTTGTACTTTCATTTCATATCATTATTGAGTACATCTTTTCCAGCACTCTCACGTTTCTCTGTGCTTGAGGTTGTGTGTGTGTGTGTGCAGGCTAGCTTCCCTCCTACCCAACAAGTACATGGGGTGTAAGCACTAGTACAAGAAACTCTCATCATGGAGTACATGAGAATATGAAGCATGTGGGGCACATCATCCTCCAGTAGAGGGTATGCCTCTCTCAAGTATGTCGAGCATGGGGTTACTAAGTATGAGCGAGAGGTCCCCTTCTGACACTGTACATGGGAAGGTGGTGTGATGGCGGTGGAACATGTCCTAGATTTGGAGCTGATGGGAGGATCGTGGTTGGTGTTCCGTAGGTTGGGGATGTCGGGTATGTCAAAGCGCGGAAGCCCATTCCGAAGTGACTCCTTGGGGACGGGGTGGAGCTGAGGTGATGTTCGGTTGGCGAGGAAGAAGGGGTGGTGGCTGTGGCCACCGACACTCTCTTAGGAGTGTATCTCTGTGTATTGCGAAGCTCCAGTGGAAAAAGTTCCAAGCAGCACTGGTCTGGGAAGTCCATGATCCTGGATATTGGGCCAAAACCCTCATGGAAGAGACAGTGGTACACCCCCCAGATCTCATAGTACATTGGGCAGTGACAAGTATGGTCTCTGTCTCTCCTCTCGAGGTCTCCATATGAGCTCTACATCTCTGAATATACGATCTGCCCGCCCCGTCTCCCCTCGTAGGTGGTGGGGAGGATACCCGTAGCTGGCCAATTGCGATCCACATGACATGTGACACATGAATACCCAGGTAGCCTGAATGCTGGATGAAGCCATCCTCTATGAGCTTGAGGAAATGATCTCTGTCGAAGTGCATCTCTGGTGGGAGCTCCAAAGGTGCAATCCATGTGCTGTGTATGTAGAGGCTAAGGAGGTCGAACCGGATAGTCTGATTGACGTCCTCATGGGAGAGCTGGAGAAAAGCGGAGTCCAGGCTGTACTGAAGAGGTAGGAGGTAGTCCATCTGGAGCCCGTGTCATAAGAACCTGGTGGAAGCTCAGACGTACCATGCTGTAGTGTCACCCTCAAGTGCGAGCTGTCGTGAGGAATCCAGGGCAAGCCTCGGGTATCTGTGGGGGCTCATTGTGCTGATGTGGTGGACGTAGGTGACTGTCTGAAAAAGTGCCCTCTAAATCTACCAAAGCTGTCAAGGTCCCAAGAATCCGTGAGCTGAATCTACTACTGAGTGATGTATTCCCAAGGGATAATTCAGAATCTTTGCCATGGACAGTTTCCATGAATAGCATGCAGGGCACTATTTTTAAAACCCCTTGTAGAACAATTCAGTCCTAATTCGATAAGCCATGCAACTGCTCCCGAGGTAATAAAGTATTGTCCTCTGACATAAGCAACACAATCTTATGCCATGTTCTCTGTGCCTCTATGCGTCAACAAACACGATGCTGAATGGTTTCTAATGGGTGCAATGCATATGGGATGATTGGGGGCTGCACTTATTTTTTGATCTTAGGCAATCCATAATGGACTTTCACCTGAAAGAAGATTGTAGCATTATGGCTTCTGTTAAGAAAAAAGCATGCATGGCTCCATTAATGTGGTGATTCAACTATGTGTCAACCACTCTTGAGTTGGTAATAAAAAAAGGGAGCGGTCTGACAAGGCGTTTGTTTATTCATTCAACCCCACTCGTATGGATCCCTCTACAGATGTTTGATAGGAAATCCACTAAACATCCGAAGTCGCCAAGATAGCATGCATACTTTGTGTTGAGGAGGTCTACAAGGCAACGTTTGCCTTTTTTTTCCTCAAAGAATAGATCCTCCTATTAGTTGAAAAAAGAAACATCCGCATGAAACAAACTACAATGCGAAAACCAAAGAGGGGGGCTAGTTGCTTTAGAGAGAGGCTAATCGGGAAAGAGGAGGGGGGATGTGTGAGATCCCTAAAGGATTCAACCTAATACATAGGCACAAGCGTCCGCAAACCATCCCCGAGCGAGGGGCTAAGGTTCCACTCCCACAGGCCAAACTAGTCAGCCCTGGCGTCCCATATCACCAGTGCCTATCCTAAGGGACCTTTGGCAAGACCGCCTGTGATCTGCCATGTCCATGACAGTAGTAAGCTTCTTGGTCTAGGTCCAGACCACAATAATCAATAATAGTGCTAGGTACGTAACATTCCTCCCCACTTAGAACATTTCCACTCTTGGAAATAAATGAAGGAGAAACCAACTATCTGCATCAACTCTCCGAAATCAAATTTATACCTGTCTCATCAATCCACATAGCCACGTATCAAGGAACCAACTCGAATGAAGCTGCTATTCCTCCAACATATGACTGTGGAATCAAGTCAAAAACATAACCGTTCCAAGAATATAAACCATCCTTCAATCCTCCAACTCATGGAATTGGAAACCTGAAATTGCCGAGACAACTATCTGGTAGTTGCAACATGATACCCATCCCACCCAGGATATGTTAAATCCTCGTACCTAGGGGATATCATACCTCCCTCTCGGAGACTCCTAACTATCAAGCACCACAACTGTGTATCCTTCACGCTATGAAAGCGTGAGGGACTTGTCAGAATACGCAGCGGAGATGATGACCAGATCTGGGAACACGAGCAAAAAACGCAAGCAGAAAGAAAAACAGCACAAGAGAGAGAGATGTAGGCATGTAACTCTGCTCTGATATACACAAGAAGATCCCGGTATGATACAAATAGTGGTATGGGGCTGGGGGCCTATATATATGCCCCCACATGAGCAGTCGGCCTGCTGTAGGGCAGCCGACTGGACACAGGAACCTCACGACTGGATAAAACACAGTCGGCCAGCATCTGAATGGGTCGGCCAGCACCAGTAGAGACCCACGACTCATGCACTGCAGTCGGCCATGTCACAGATGCAGTCGGCCAGGCTCAGGGTCCTCCTGCCACTCCTAGACTGCCTCCCATGCCACAGAAAAAATGGGAAAAATAGGGGAAAAATACAGGGAGTGAGGAAAAATGATAAAACACCTCATAAGGGTGGGCACACCCACAACAAAGGCCCTGGTGTATAAATCTAGACAGGAAATGACTTCTAACACCCCCTCTCAGCTCCTGGCTGTGAAACCAACCACTGGGAGCTGGGGTGCCGCCTGAGCAAATCCTGAGAGAGCGACTTCGTGAAGAGGTCCACCGTACTGTCCTCCGTCGAACAGAACTCTAGCAAGATGTCATCAGCAATGATCTGTTCACGAACAAAGTGCCTCTGGATGACCATGGGTTCCTCCAGTGGAAGCCCAAACCTGCAATGTAACCTCCTGCTGCTCCGTAAAACTGCTCCTGGGCCTGAAGTAGATCCCCTCGTGTCCAAATCTCCTCCCCAAAATGAGTCACTCCAACCGTGGAGTCGGACTCCATCCAACAATCCCCCTCCTGTGTACAAGAGTCCATGATCCTTCGCATGTCGCAGAAACCACAGGAAACACAATCCTGCCTCCCAAAGAGACATCTGCAACCATGAGCTCAACCGCCTCATCAGGAAGCTCCCGTCCAATCTGGTGTCCATTAACCAGATCCATGAACCATACAGCTTCTAAGTCACAGAGACATCACACTGCTCACCAGGATCACCACCTGTTATGGTGCACAAACAAGTCCTGGAAACCTGATGAAACCTGTCAACCACCCCCTCTGAATCCGGAACCACAAAGCCTGGAGAAACCACCTCTTTCTGCAAGTAAGCACCTGCCACCTGCCTGGCTTTCCGAAAGGTCCCCGTGGAAAGAACATCCTCATCTACTGGAGGTTTCTTGTCCCGAACACTACGAGACATCAGAGCATAAGTGACCTGTTAAGCTTCCTCTGACTCACGAACACAAGAACTACCAACATCAGTACTAGAAAGTTCCTGCCAACTGCTGCCATCTACTGGCAAGCTATCCACCATCTGGTCTCGAAAAGCCCGCACCTGCAGCGTATTCACACTTAAGTGGCCATTACCAGACTGCCACTCATCACAAACCTGAGGACTTGGGAGAGAGAGTGCTGAAAGCCTGTAAACTCCATTCTCCACTCCGCCTTCCCAAACCACTTGGCCTGTTGCTTTGTCCCGGAGAGCAACAAAATGCTCATCAAACTCCACCCGTATGCCAGTCTTGCAAACCTGATGCACTGACAACAGATGAAAACCAAGTGCCGGAACATACAACACCTGGGAGGAATGCTTCCCCCCTCTGCCATCGGGAACTATCTCCATCTTGCCCTCACTGTGAACTGGGATAGTGGACGTATCCCCAATAAGAATATGACCAGAATACCTGCAGAGATCCTGTAAACCGGAACGGGAAGGAGTCATGTGCCTGGAAGCACCACTATCGAGAATCCACTCCTGAGTATCCGTTGCGGAGAGTCCTCCAATCTCCTCCCTGCCTGAAGAAAATGAAGCATCGGTGTCCATCACCTCCAGGTGCACAAAAGCCGGAGACTTCATGATTGCTGCTGAGGAGTCTTCACCCTTCTCGGTCTTCCGCTTGGGACACTGCGGCCAATAGTGGCCTTTCTCGCCACAATCATTACAGGTCCTCTCTGCCTTCAGTTTCTCGCGGTCAGCGTCGGACTTCTTCTCAGAAGACTTCTCCGATGAAGCCTTCCCTTTGCCCGAGTTACGGCCTTTCGACCGTTGGCCAGTAAAGGCCTCCGAACCTCCACCCTGAGGAGGGTTCGTGAATCGTTCCTCCTGGTCCAGGACCATGGGCACAAGCTCCTCCCACGTGATGGTGCTGAGCCTGCCACTGGTAAAAAGACGAGTAAAATGCTGAGTACGAAGAGGACAAATGTGTCAGCAACGTGATGGCCATGTCCTCTGACGATATCTCCTTCCCAGCCTCAAGACCTTCCTGCTGAAGAGCCTGTAGCTTGTTAATATGCTCCCGCATCGTCGACGACTTTGGAGGGTTCATAACCCGCATCTGTACTTCCAAGGAAATCCTCTTCATGGGTGATACCATGTTATAAAGTGAGGCCAAATGCTGCCATATACCTTTGGCCAGTGTCATATGCTTTACATGATTGATTACCTGTGGTGTGCAGTTGAGGAAAATAAACGAACGGACCCTGGCGTTGACACGATCCCACATCTGTGTCTGGGCCTCCGAGTCCTTCCGGATCGATGGTAACTCCCCTTCCTCTACTTTCGGCCGTGGAACACCAACAACGACGAAATCGGCGAGATCGTAGGACTCCAGAACGGATTCCATCATCACCTTCCATATGCCATAGTTGCTCCCGTCCAACTGACGGTCCACCGGGAACGTGGGGAGTGTCGGGATCTTCACATGTCTCTCGGCCATCTCAAACAGATCTGCCATAGCGGGGATGTACTCTGAAAAGGGTGCGTGGGTGGGAACAAAGAAGAACTAAAACCTGCAAGTGGCTGTCCAGCAAATCAGCCCGCCTTCCTCTTGCTTCTCCTCTTCCCGATCAGCCCAAAACAGTCCACCAATCAGCCACAAAACAGTCCCCCTCTTGCTCACACAAATCCCAAGACCTATCTAGAGCCTAGGCTCTGATACCATGTCAGAATACGCGCGGAGATGATGATCAGATCTGGGAACACGAGCAAAAAACGCAGGCAGAAAAACAGCACAAGAGAGAGAGAGAGATGTAGGCGTGTAACTCTGCTCTGATATACACAAGAAGATCCCGATATGATACAAATAGTGGTATGGGGCTGGGGGCCTGTATATATGCCCCCACATCAGCAGTCGGCCTGCTGTAGGGCAGCCGACTGGACACAGGAACCTCACGACTGGATAAAACACAGTCGGCCAGCATCTGAATGGGTCGGCCAGCACCAGTAGAGACCCACGACTCATGCACTGCAGTCAGCCATGTCACAGATGCAGTCGGCCAGGCTCAGGGTCCTCCTGCCACTCCTAGACTGCCTCCCATGCCACATAAAAAATGGGAAAAATAGGGGAAAAATACGGGGAGTGAGGAAAAATGATAAAACACCTCATAAGGGTGGGCACACCCACAACAAAGGCCCTGGTGTATAAATCTAGACAGGAGATGACTTCTAACAGGACTCGGGGGTTTTAAACCAACTCCTACCAAACATATTCTAGCTACTACTAGAACCATACGCTTAATAGGACCATAGGCAAACTTGACCATAGGGATGTACCTCTCCCAATGCAATGGTCACTTGGAGCCGTATGCACAACCTCCAAAACCTGATCCTACCCACTTCGTTTGCCCATCAGACTGAGGATGATCAGAAAAGCATAAGTCCATCGAATCTTTGGATGACTTGCTCTCTGCAGGAGCATCGCGACGGGTCTCATTAGGCCTGGAGTCGCTAGCTCCAGGAGGTGTGAAAAGAGTTGAGGTATTTATACGAGCTAGGAGAGGGACCTCCCTTGTGGGCCAACCAAGGGGGTCCTTCAATCTGGTGACCCATGGGGTGGGGTGGGCCCTGGTCTGGGACCCCAGGAGGAACCGTGGGCCCTGGTATGGGACCCCTTGGAGGAACTAGGAATGGTTGTTGGGCCCACTAAATTATCCGCCTTTGGTTGCTTAGATGGTGTATCTTGTGAGTAATGGGACCCCTCGGAGGAACTAGGAATGGCTGTTGGGCCCACTAAATTCTTTGTCTTTGGTTGCTTAGATGGTGGATCTTGTGATTAATGCGATGTTACTACGGGCCCTTGTATGAGACCCCTTTTATCATTTCAAACCTTCAAAAACATTTTGTGGTTGAGTGTGCTGCATGTGGTGATTGCATTGGGGTTGTCTTTGAGTCAAGACAACCATGATGTTGCCTATGAGAGTCGCCATTTACAAAATACAAAGTTGACTACGGGTATTTATGAGAAAGAGTTGATGCATGCCCTTAAGTTTTGGAAACCTTTTTCTTTGGGGCTGAATTTATTGCAGATAGTCAAATCTTGTGCTATCTTTAGATAGATCATCAAAGCTTATGACAAAGACTTTCATCAAAACTGTGCTGTTCTTTGACATTTGTGAAGTTATTGGATAAGCATATGTGATGGGCAGATTTCTTTCTATGCGCCTTGTCCCATACTCATGGGAAGAATAATATAGTTGCCATTGCTTTATATCAAGGGCTCAAATATGTGTTGTTCATTGCTATCAACATGAAGAATTTATATCATACGGATGAAGATTTGGGTTGCCATTCAATAAGGAGTTATGTATCCTCTCTATTTGTTTAGATGTGTGATAGCCACATTTCGAGAAC
Source organism: Cibotium barometz (assembly GCF_041138505.1). NCBI lineage: Eukaryota > Viridiplantae > Streptophyta > Polypodiopsida > Cyatheales > Cibotiaceae > Cibotium > Cibotium barometz. Next base: position 67,483,739 of record NC_141046.1, on the reverse strand, counting down.
AGGTCATGGATGGATGCTATACATCTTTGACAGGAGCACATAGAGGTATTGTACTTACTGTCACTCACGATAATTGAATGGTATGTTATCTGGCCTTAGTTGCATAAGCATATTGAGAAGTATGTTTGAGAATGCTCGGTTTTGTCAAAAAATCAAGTATGATCGATATAGAGTTGCAAGCTACGTGCAAATTTCACCAATGTCCTTTGCACCATAGGAAAGCCATGCTATGGATTTTATCATGGAATTGTCAAAGACTCCTGATGGCAATGATGCCATTTGGACTATCATTGATAGTATTAGTAAGCAAACACATTTCATTATGATTTGCAAGACTATCAAAGGAGAGCATATGAAGCGAGCTGCAGATCTTCAAGCATGGGATGCCAAAGTCCAATATCAGTGACCAAGATCCTCGAACAAAAAGTTTATTTTGGAGGGCTCTATTCGACAGTACGAGGACAGAGTTGAAATTTTCTTCAACTTATCATCCTCAGATACATAGAGTTAGACAAATTTGAGCCAAACCCAATCACCTCCTAAGATCGAGTCATTATTGTTCATTGTTTTTTCAGAGTTGTCTACATTTGAGAAAAGGTTCTATAAGTATTTATTATATCTGTTTCTTCACCCTTTTTACATTTATTACGATGACAAAGGCATTAGATCTTCATAAAAAGAGTTTTTTTGAAACCTTTGAAATTTGACCTATAGGGTAATGATCTCCAAATTTTCAACATGAACACATAGTCCTACTTAGGAAGAGCCCAAATTCTGCAACGAATTGATGTTTTCATACAAGATGGTGGTATAACCTAAAAACTTCAAATAGGGGTAATGGAGGCGGATAGCATCGTTATGACTTAAAGCTTTAAAGACAGTGCTAGTAACAGTAACTCTGTTTTCTGGGACCTTGCAGTTTTTCAAAACAAAGCCGTTTGCTTGCGATCCTTCAAGCTTGCCAAAGTATCCCCCAAGCAAGGAATATGATGCCAGACAACGTCTTGAAGAAGTGCGACGGTATGTTACATTGTACATTCATAATAAACTCAGCCAAAAATACAAGTTTTCAGCATCAAGAAAAACTATGTGACAATTTATTATACTGTGCATATAAAATGTAACTATAAAAATGTTTTCATCAACGATTAAATAATTAAATATTGCAATTCATAACCACTACCACAAAATGGAAGGAACTCATTGCTTGATTCTCACACCTGTGTATGCCCTCAAACAACTTCACAAGGAAAGCTTAGAACTCTGAGCAGCAGCTTGATCAGAAAGGTTATTTTTTTGCCCCCAAAAAAGAAGCAAATGTTCTTCCTTTTCAAGAGGAAACTCTTTAAAAAAGAAGAAATATAATATATAAGGTTATAGATGTCCGTGGGGTGTGGGCTGACGTGATTCCTGCCCCTGGTGAGTCCAATCCCTCTGCCACCGGGGTACATGCCTGTGGACATATAGAGGATACACTTTGAAGCAACTGCTGGCAAAACCAAGCAGGATGCCGTTGTTCCAAACTATGTCAGAACCAATGTTCCAAAAAAGAGGCTTTCCAAATACACGAATTTTTTGGGTTTGTACCCTTCAGTTCTGGAAGAGCCCTGGATCTTGCCCCAAATGGTAGCAAAAGTGTAAAACAGCCCATAAAATCACTGGTAATGGACAGTCTTAATCCTGTCAATAGCCTTAACAACATCATGATCTTCAAACCTGCCAATCTCCTAATCTGTAGTTGGCCTAAAAGCCGTCCATGAAATCTCGACCAAGGGGCTAACCATGCCTCTATCTGCAAAACCTGCAGCCCAGCTTCCATGAGCAGGCAATCATGCTGTGGATGAAAGATAGAGTAACTCCCTCATAATGAGCGAAATAAGTGAGACAATCCTGTGCCATAGTCCCTAGGCCTCAATGCAATGATTCCAATGCTGTATGGAATCTAGCAGGGATCTACATCTTAAATAGTAGCTCTAAAGGTAAATTTTTGACTAGAACTTTATGAGATTTCCAGGCTGAAAGCTGAGCATTTGAATGAAGCCGTAATAATAACTTTTTTTGATGAGTAACATAACATAAAAGCAACAGTTCATTTCCTAAAATGAGACTTATTAAATATGGCACACTATGCAGAACTACCCAAAATGTCGACTTTGATAAGTATGACAAAAAGTTTATTTAAGGATTGGGTCAAATACTATGTGTTGGGTACCCTCCTTTCTAGAATTCTGGGATTTGCGTTGAGTGTGCGGCCTAGGTTGGCGAGGTGTTTGCTAGAAAAGACCCTTAATAAAAAGCCATTTAGGTGGTTGATCATAAGAATTTTATTTTATTTTGTTGTCAAAGCAAAAGACAAAACACTTCAGCAAAAAGTCACGTAAATTCACTAAGACCCATGGTTGAGAGTGGAGTGTCACAAAAAGGGGACACCCGGAGCGATAATAGACCAACACTTCAAATATACTAGACACAGAGCATGATAACATAGGAGAAGAACCATAAATAATACAATAACTCGCAGTGAGCCGGAATGGCTGGCCCCCCCATAGGATTTTCTTTATTCACACAGAAACTTTTACAAGATACCAAGGTGCAAGTGCATACAGCACCGGATTTTCCACAAAGCATCAGCACAAATCTTGCCCAGATAACTATCCGGTGCCAAGATACAAACACAACACCAAAAGCCAGCCAAAAAACTGTCTCAAAACAATCCCATAATCAGCTCACAAACAATCCATCAATCAGCCCAATACGGAGCCAAAACAGTCCCAAATTCCGTGCCAAAACAGCCCCAAAAACTGAGCCTCAAATCAGCCCCATAAGAGCTCTGAAAACTGTCCCAGACTTCCTCCAAAACAGTCCCAGTAACAGCCCCAAATCTGCCCCAAAAACTGCCCTAGTGGTTTCACACGTGTGAGCTGGTATGGCCTCTGTACGGCTGTACAAACAGGCTCTGACAGCGGCTGCAGTACGGCTGTACATCTGCCGACCAATGGAAGAGAGAATATTTTGCAACCCTTCTGTACGGCTTGCGCAAGGGGAGAGAAAGAGAGCTATACCCTGTACGGCCAGCGCAAGAGTGAAGGAGAGAGAGAGAGAGAGTCAATCAGCTGCCTTTCCCATGTACTCATGCGCATCCCCTCAAGAACAGCCCCTCCATTCTTTTTAATAGAGTCGACCAGCTATAATTGAAGTGCTTTCCTCTTTTTGCCCAAAATAGTTGAGCTTGTCCAAAAATATCAACTTTTAGCTTTTCTTGGCTTGTAAGTTTTAGCCCAAAAATATCAACTTTATGCTTTTCTTCACTTGTACTCCAAGTTTTAGTCCAAAATATCAACTTTTGTGCTTTTCCCAAGCTTGTTGGCCAAGTTTCAAGTAGGTGCCTCCTTTTGTCCACCTGTGGATGCCCAAATAATAATATGTCTAGCCCGTCTTTAATGATATGTGAACACACCGACTTAAAAACATTATAAGTCACTTTGATGAATAAAATCCCATGCTGCTTTTGCTGTGGGGCCATTTTTTCAGACCAAACTTTGCCGGTAGATGCTTCAGCTTTCTTCTGTGGAAAAATGCCCGTTCACACCTTGGTTCAGCTCAGTGTGTAAAACACTGGTCAAGATTGGTGAAGGGGCCAAATGGTGACATTCCCTCCGTCTTATAAAGCAATTGTCCGCAACTGTGTAAAACACTGGTCAAGATTGGTGAAGGAGCCAAATGGTGACATTCCCTCCGTCTTATAAAGCAATTGTCCGCAACTGTATAAACCTGATACCACTGAGATATCCTTCAAGAATAGGAGATGCACTACCAATCCATAATATTTCAACCATAAATCCAGATCCACAATCCCTAGTGAGATAGAGGCACAAGAGCCAACCGTATCAAGAAACAAACTGTATCCATATTCTGAGTCAACAACCTCAATAATGACCAGACACATGCACAAGAGCCAACTGTATCCCCAATATTCATAAATCCATAAGCCGGATAATAACTAGACACAAGCACAAGAGCCAACTGTGTCCCAAATAACCATAAATCCGTAAGTAGCTTTAAGTACCTGCAAAAGAAAAATAAGCAACATACATAGCCACAAAACATCTTGCCATGTCATTGGATTGCATAAGAGCATCACTTCTATGATCCATACGCATGCCCAAGCCAAACATGCTTCACACGTCCATCTGGTTCACCAGGGCAATGACCCTTCCATGAAACCATACACGCTCACCAAGGTTTCCCCTTCCATGAGACTTCACTCACTAGGGTCACCAACCCATCCATGAGTTGAGATATTAACTCACTAGAGTCACCAACTCTTCCATGAGTTCACAGGGTCACCAACCCGGAGTCACTCACTAGGGTCGCGAACCCTTCCATGAGTTCATGAAATACTCACTGGACAGAGTCACCAACTTTTCCATGATCCCATGTGTTCAGATAGTGAGAAATCAAAGTCACCAACTCATCTCACTAATTGGAGTCACCAACTCCTCTCACCACTGGACATAGTCACCAACTAGAGTCACCAACTCTTCCATGAGTGCAATATATCATGATTCATAAGATAACAATAAATCACAAGCATATAGATCCTGGTTGTCCATAAACATGTCTGCGATAGATAGTTTTACAAGCATTTCAATCGATGAAAGAAATCCATAGAAAAATCCTCGATCCATGAGATATCCATAAATTTCAAAATTCCACTGCAACCACAGAACACTCAATCTAGAATTAGCTAGTTCATGTTACTGATAAATAATTCATAGCTTTGTAATCGCATATGCGACATATTCTAGCGTTCCATACTACTAGAATACTCCCCATATGAGATTCTTGTGTAGGTGACAATTCTAGCATCCCATACTGCTAGGAGCCTCCAATACACACGACCAAAATCATAAACTATTCATCAAAACCATAGAGAAGCCTTTTCCAGAATCAGCATGGTTTTCAAGGAAAACGCCTTTCAGAAAAATAACTTTCTTAAAACACATCTCAAGATAGACACGAGAAACACTCTCCACTTGCGTCAGCAAGGGAATTCAACATGTACAAAATTACAAATATTGGCAAAAAGCATCAACTTGGTAAAACTCAAAGTATACTTAGCTTTTCTTTGCCAGGTTCGTCATGAAGCCAAAAGAAATATCTCATCAGCATACACATAAGATATCTTGAGAGAGAGCTCCATATAGCTTGCTCATAAGCTTGATTTATAATCCACAATAATCCATATGGCAAAAGTGTTCAACATGGACACATAAAGCCAACTCCGTATTCCGAGGATAAAATCTGTGAATCCATAAATCCTTAGTCCAAGCTGTCTACTACTCATGCTCATGACTGCTTCCATAAGCTCAATAGCCAAAATTGTTGGTCAGTGTAGTCCCCACTTTTGATCTTCTCTTTCTCATTGTTGGAAGAAAGCCTCTTGCTTCCGAGAAAGCCTTTGCTCTGATACCAATGTCACAAAAGGGAGACTCCTAGAGCAATAATAGACCAACACTTCAAATATACCAGACATAGAGCATGATAACACAACGGAAGAACCATAAATAATACAATAACACCGCACTGAGCCGGAACGGCCGGCCCCCCATAGGAACTTCTTTATTCACACAAAAACTTTTACAAGATACCAAGGTGCGAGCACATACAGCATCGGATTATCCACAAAGCATCAGCACAAATCTTGCCCAAATAACTAATCTATCAATCAGCCCGGTACGGAGCCAAAAACATTCCCGAATTCCGTGCCAAAACAGCCCCGAAAACTGAGCCTCAAATCAGCCCCATAAGAGCTCTCAAAACTGTCCCAGACTTCCTCCAAACAGTCCCATTAACAGCCCAAAAAGAGCCCTAGTGATTTCACACGTGTGAGCTGGTACAGCCTCTGTACAGCTGTATGGATAGGCTCTGACAGCGGGTGCAGTACGGCTGTACATCTGCCCGACCAATGGAAGAGAGAATATTTTGCAACCCCTCTATACGGCTTGCGCAAGGGCAGAGAAAGAGAGCTATACCTTGTACAGCCAGCACAAGAGGGTGAAGGAGAGAGAGAGAGAGAAAGTCGATCAGCTACCTTTCCCATGTACTCATGCGCATCTCCTCAAGAACAGCCCCTCCATTCTTTTTAATAGAGTCGACCAACTATAATTGAAATGCTTTCCTCTTTTTGCCCAAAATAGCTGAGCTTGTCCAAAAATATCAACTTTTTAGCTTTTATTGGCTTGTACTCCAAGTTTTAGCCCAAAAATATCAACTTTATGCTTTTCTTCGCTTGTACTCCAAGTTTTAGTCCAAAAATATCAACTTTATGCTTTTCTTCGCTTGTACTCCAAGTTTTAGTCCAAAATATCAACTTTTGTGCTTTTCCCAAAGCTTGTTGGCCAAGCTTCAAGTAGACACCTCCTTTTGTCCACCTGTGGTGCCCAAAATAATAATATGTCTAGCCCGTCTTAAATGATATGTGAACACACCGACTTATAATTATTATAAGTCACTTTGATGAATAAAATCCCATGTTTGCCGATAGATGTTTCAGCTTTCTTCTATGGAAAAATTCTCATTCACACCTTGGTTCCACTCAGTGTGTAAAACATTGGTCAAGACTGGTGAAGGGACCAAATGGTGACACGAGACTGTTGCCATATATATAGGCAGTGATGTGTGTGAACACACTTAGGACCGCCGGGGTACTTTTTCCCTCTTTAGGAGGTTTTTTCTCCCTGCTTGTATATACGCCCATCCTTCTAGGGCTAACTTATCTTTTGTACATTGACACAATCTAATACATTGTGTGTTGTGTGCATTCTTGCTTCTTCTTCTCCAAGCTTTGTGTGCTTTCCTGCAACCCTAATTCCAACAATTGGTATCAGAGCAGGCATCGGCTCCCAGGGCTACGCCGCCAGCACCCTCCGACTCACGTTCTCCGACTGAGGTGAGCTTTCACGAGCGCTTCCAGGTCCCTATACTCTGCAAATCAGCCCATAGGACTGTGCGTTCTCAGAATTCGCATCTGAGGTCGTTTCGGACTCCGTTTTTGCATTTCAAGTTCTGCACAGGTGTTTTCGTCATTTTCTGCAGAAATTTCGACAGTGCAGTTTTCTGCAAAACAGGCATATGTGTTCTATTGTGGACCGTGCTACATAGCACGAGTTGTTTTCTGTTCAGTCTTTGTTTCATTACAGGTAGCTTTTGCATCAGTTTCAGTCAGTGGCCATGGCTGATAACAGCAATGATGTATTTCGCATGTTATCTGCTGATGACAAACTGGATGGAAACAGCAACTACCCACTTTGGGCATACATGATGCAGCATGTTTTGGTTGCAAAAGGAGTGTGGAACATTGTGCAGGGTACGGATGTACGTCCAGGTTCTGTGGATGTAGGAACTGTTGAGGATGTTGCAGGTTCTAGCAGCTCTACTGTTGCTGTTGTTTTACCCACTGCTGAACAAGCTCGTTGGGATGGTAAAGATGCGCAGACTCATGCCTTGATTGCACTTTCTGTCAAACATAACATCACCCCACATATTCGTTCAGCTAAAACAGCAAAACAGGCTTGGGATATTCTAGCTGGTTTGTATGCAGGTCGTAACGAGGCAAAAATCGCTTACTTGTGTAAAGAGCTAGAATTGAAGATTATGCAAGAAGATGATAACATGAATGTTTTTCTTGCTGAGATTAAAGATCTCAAAGAACAGTTGATTTCTGCAGGTGAGATTATTCCTGATCATTCTCTTGTGCAGACTGTTCTTGATGCTTCACCTGAGACATATGAGACCTTTGCTTCCACGTGGAGACTTCTTAATGAGGACAGACCTGATGCTGTCAAGTATGATACTTTAGTCAACAAGCTCTTGCAAGAAGCGCAGTCCAGGCTAAACAGGGCCAGGCAGCGTGCAGTTGATCAAGCATTTATTGCTGCCCAGCAGCAGAGAAGAAGTGGTAAGGCAGCCCCTTTCACTGTTTCTTCTCCTATTAGTAGGTCTGCAACTTCTTCTCCTTCCACAGGTAGCAACAATAAGTCTGAGAAGGCTCTTGATAAAGGCAAGAAAAAGACCAGGTGCAACTATTGTAAGGCAAATGATCATGTCATTAAGAATTGCCCTAAGCTAAAGGCTAAAGAGGCAAAGAAGAAAGAGTCAAATGCAGCCACAATAGCGGATGCTTCTACAAATCAGATTCTGCAAATGTTGTTCAGGATACAGAATGGGCGTTTAGCGTGTATTGCCAGTATGACTCATCTGTACATGATGTATGTTTGACAGTTTCTGTTGACTCTCATGTATGGTATTTTGACAGTGATGCTACAAAGCACATTATCTCGCATTGTGATATGTTCACTTCTCTTGAGGTTGTCCCTAATGGGAATACTGTCACATGTGCCAATAATGCTTCTTACCCAGTGAAGGGCATTGGTAAAATTATGCTTACTGCTGCAAATGGCAGCGCTTTCACACTTTCAAATGCTTTGTATGTGTCAGGGATAAAGAAGAATCTATTGTCTGTCTCTGCGCTTGCTAGACTTGGACTTGTAGTCAAATTTGTGGATGACAGATGTACTGTTCATGATTTGACTTCTGGTGATACGATTATTGTATCTGGCACCTTGTTTCGTGGGCTGTATAGGCTCAATTCTTATGACAAGTGTGTGGAAGATTCAACAAATGCAGTTTCTAATGAAAAGGCAGTTTCAGATGCAAAACTATGGCATGCTCGTTTTGGTCATCTGAACTTTGCTAGTTTGCTACGTTTGCAAAAATTTGATATGGTTGCTTCATTGCCCCCTCTTGAGGCACCATTGAAACATGTTTGTGAAGGTTGTATTTTGGGCAAAATGCAGCGTTCTGCGTTTCCAAAGGATGGTTCTGTGCGGGCCACTCGCAAATTGCAGCTTGTACATAGTGATGTATGTGGGCCTATGCAAACTCCGTCATTTGGTAAACACTTGTACTTCGTGACTTTCATTGATGATTACTCAAGGCATGCATGGGTATATCCACTGAAGGCAAAGTCCGAAGTGTTTTTGTGCTTCAAACAGTATTTCCTTATGGTTGAAAATGTATCCAATTGTACTGTGGGCATCCTCCGTTCTGATTGAGGGGGGGAGTACATGTCTAAAGAGTTTGATGCATTTCTGGCTAGCCGTGGAATAAAACACCAATGTACAGTGCCGTATACCCCTCAGCAAAATGGTGTTGTTGAGAGAAAGAACAGGTCACTTATGGAGATGGCACGATGTATGGTTAAGAGCCAAGCTTTGCCACATGCGTTTTGGCTTGAGGCTGTCATGTGTGCTGCATATGTACTCAACAGGTGTCCCACTAAGGCCTTGCAGTCTATTACTCCATACGAAGCTTGGCATGGCAGGAAGCCTTCTATTGGTCACTTGCGTGTCTTTGGTTGCTTGGCCTATGCTTTAGTGCCTGTGCAACAACGCAGAAAATTGGATGATAAGGCTGTCAAATGCATTTTTGTTGGTTACAGTGCTGAAAGCAAGGGTTACATATTGTATCATCCGCAGTCAAAGCGTATCTTGATTAGTCGAGATGTTGTTTTTGTGGAAGATGTTGTGCAGCCCTTGTTATCATGTACCAAAGAGACAGGTGTGAGCTCACGGGATGTATTTGATACGTTGTTACCTCTCTTTACAGGTGGGAATTCAAATGTAAAGTCCTAATGAGGCAAATATTCAGCCTATGCAGATTTCAAACGACATCATAGATCAGCCTATTTCTGATGCAGATTTACAGGATGTAATTCATGAGGATAGGACTAAAAATGAGCAGGCTAGAGGTATGCCTAAATGGCTGGTGCAAACCTTGCGTGATAGTAAGATTGATGCACCTATGACTAGTCGTACTCCTTCAAGTTTTCAGCATGCCTCTTATACATCAGATTGTTATGCTTTGGCTGTGTCTAGTATGTGTGAAGAGGAAGAACCTCTTTCATTTGATGAGGCACAAAATTCAGAAAATTGGTTGGCTGCAATGCAAAGTGAATATGATGCTATAATGAAGAATGGTACATGGTCTTTGTGTGATTTGCCTATTGGTAAAAAGGCCATTGGATGTAAGTGGGTTTTTAAGTTGAAACGAAAGCCAGATGGCAGTGTTGATCGCTATAAGGCTAGACTTGTTGCAAAGGGTTATGCTCAAGAAAAGGGCATTGATTTTGATGAGACCTTTGCTCCCACTTGTCGTATGACTATCATTCGTAGCATTTGTGCATTGGCAGCTCATAATGGTTGGAATATACATCAACTGGACATAAAGACTGCGTTCTTGAATGGAGATTTGCATGAAGAGGTGTATGTATCGCAGCCTCGTGGTTTTGTTCAAAGAGGGCAGGAAAACAAAGTGTGCAGGTTGAAAAAGACTTTATATGGTTTAAAGCAAGCTCCACGAGCTTGGTATGAAAAGATACATGCATATTTGACTGCACATGGATTTCAGAATAGTCCAACAGAAAGCACTTTGTACGTTAAACGTGTGGATGGTGTACATCTAATCATTGCTCTCTATGTCGATGACATGCTGCTCACAGGACCAAATGAGAGTCATATTGCTGATTTTAAGGCTGATTTGAATGCCTCTTTTGAGATGTCAGATTTGGGGCATTTGCATCATTATTTTGGGATACAATTTAAGCAGTGTGATGGAGGTATTGCTTTGTGTCAGACAAAATATATTGAGACATTGTTGCGGAGATTTGGCCTTGAAGACTGCAAGCCTATTGCTACTCCAATGGAGACAGGTTTGAAGTTGAGTCTTCATGATGCTAGAGATCACTTTGATGTCACACTCTATCAGACAGCTATTGGTTGCCTCATTTATGTATGCATTACGAGGCCGGACATTCAGTTTGCAGTCTCACAGGTGAGCAGGTTTATGCATAGCCCAGGGTCTCAGCATTGGAAGGCAATTAAACGCATCTTTCGCTACTTGAGTGGCACCATACATCTTGGGTTGTTTTATCCCAAGGGGGGATCGTTGCCGCCAGATTTACATGCTTTTTCGGACTCAGATTGGGCTGGTTGCTATGACACAAGAGTGTCCACAAGTGGTTTTTGTTTCATGCTCGGTAGCTCATGCATATCTTGGTTGAGCAAGAAGCAACCTACTGTGGCCACTTCTAGTTGTGAAGCTGAGTACAGGGCAGCTTTCACAGCTACGGTTGAGTGTGTGTGGCTCAGACGGCTTATGGCTGACTTGGGTGTTGGACAGGAGTCTGCCACCTCTATCTTCACTGACAGTCAGAGCGCATTGGCAGTTGCGAGAAACCCACTTTTTCATGCTCGCACAAAGCACATTGAGGTGCATTATCACTATGTCATGGAGAGACTCTCAGCAGGAGAGATCAGCTTGGCCTATGTGCCAACACAGGACAACCTCGCCAATCTTTTCACAAAGGCGCTTCCTCGTGAGAAGTTCGAAGCTTTCCACAAAGCTTTGGGCTTGCTCCCCTTTGTGAATTGATCTACTTCGGGCATGGCACTCCCCTAAACATGAGTGCCAGCTCTCGTTCACACCATCACTCCCAGGGGGGATTTGTTGCCATATATATAGGCAGTGATGTGTGTGAACACACTTAGGACCGCCGGGGCACTTTTTCCCTCTTTAGGAGGTTTTTTCCCCCTGCTTGTATATACGCCCATCCTTCTAGGGCTAACTTATCTTTTGTACATTGACACAATCTAATACATTGTGTGTTGTGTGCATTCTTGCTTCTTCTTCTCCAAGCTTTGTATGCTTTCCTGCAACCCTAATTCCAACAGAGACCCACTTGTCTTTATATGGCCTGGAAAGATGTTTGCTTGTCCAAACATCACTCAGTAACAAACCTCAAGATCTCATTAAGTTTTGGTCAAAACGGAGATTGAATGAGTATGACATTTAATACAAGATTCATAATTACCCAAAGAGTCATCCACACAAGATGAGGAATTTAAATCACTCCTCGATTAGCCCAAGCTAAAATGCCAACTAATTCCATGAGGAGTGAGTGAACTGTGACACCGAACCTTGCATAATCCAAAGAACACACATAACCTTTTGAAACACCTATGTTTGAAAGTGCTTCAAGCTACTATTAGTGTCTGGTAGTGGTGACATATGTGGCAAGCTAACCTAAAACAGTTGAGCTGAGTGGATTTGTAGAATCAACCAATGATCACCTTTCAGACCTAAATAACCATGCCCCATTCTGTAGAAGACACTTGAAAACCCTTTCACGACCAAAGTGTCAGGCTACTTATATCTAGCTCCAAGGAAGCATCCATGATCATCAAGCATAAAATTATTCCCCATGATGGGCTTCCTATCATTCATGCTAACGTTCTAATCACAAATGGAATTTTTTATGTGGAGAGATCTATTAAGTATAATAGAACACACAAGAATCAAAAGTCATCCAAAGGACTCGAGAATAAATCACTGATGGCAAAGCTAGTTTAGAAGATGTCCATACAAACCCTGTAGTCAAAATTGAATTGAAACCATTATCACCCAATTGCTCAAGAAAGCAGACTATATGTCTTCTTGACCTTGAGGGACCTTGAATTCTACATAGGTAGCAAAAAGAGTGTAAGTGATTGTTACATACCTAAGGCTAACCCTTGGGGTTAGCGACTAATCTAGCAAGGTTAGGGGAGCCATGGGACTAGGAAAAGCAGGCGGATTTAGGTGGTTAAGGTTTAAATTCAATAAATCCAAGGTTATTTGTTATTTATGATGGGACTATTATTTATAGCAGCAATAAGCACTGTATAAGTGAATCTTGGGTTATTATTGTTTGGCTATGGTCTGGACCTAGACCAAGAGACTGACTCCTGCCATGGACATGGTGGATCACAAGAAGTCTTGCTGAGGGCCCCTATGGGCAGGCACTGGTCGTATGGGACACCATGGCTTGTGGGAGTGGAACCTTAGCCCCTGGCTTGGGGGTGGTTTGTGGACACGAACCTACGGTTGGGTGGTGAGCTTGCCTGCACCCTTCTTTGTTTGTACAAATCTTGTTTGTGTATGTGTATATTAGGTGATCCTTCAGGAGGAGTCCCTTATAGTTGGTATCAAAGGCAGCTTAATCATGGAGGTGGAAAAGACAAGGTTTGGGTGTCGTTTGTGTTTTTAGGATTTACAAGGTCACCCAATACGGATATCTCTTGATCACCATATTTGTGTTTTGATCTGCAAAGAAGTAGATGCTTTTTTAGGGTTTACTGACATGATAGGGTTCATGTGGAATTTGAGAGAAGGGGGAGAAAGAGGGGATTTGTATGCATGGGTGCGTAGGTGATAATTGTCCCATGAATCCTTGTTTTGGAAGAAAACCCTCGTTCTCGTAGAAGTCTTTGATCAAGCTTCTGGGCATAAACAAAATTTTAAGTCTAAGAAGGCTCCACGGAACCAAACCCAAGTTTTGGGTGAACCCAATCCGAAGAAGGATGAGAAGCACCAACAGACCCTTCAGAACATTAGGGAGGACAGGTGTTTCACTTTGCAGTCTGAAAGGCCATATGAAGGCAACGAGCAAGGCAGCTCATTTGACCGAAGTAACAGGTAACCCTCAAATTTCTTTTGTGGAATATATATATATATATATACACAAATATACATATATGTGTGCGTGTGTGTGTGTTGAGTGAATATATATGTATACATACATATATCTATACAGGTATTACATATGTATACACATGTATATGTGTATGTTTATGTATATGTACATAAACATATATACACATACACATATGTGTGTGTGTGTGTGTGTGTGTGTGTGTGTGTGTGTGTGTGTGTGTGTACATATATTTACAAAGGACATGTATTGAGCTCCAGATGCTTCCATCTAGAATGGCATGTACCATACCCACTTTCTCATGGTGATAGGAGACGGCTTCATCCAGGTGCCTGAGTGCAGCTTTGAAGTTGTGGAAGAAAATAAGCTGATGCATAGACAACCCTTGGTACTGAGATCTCTTGATCAAAAATTTTGTAATAGTTTTCAAGTCTTTTAACTTAACACATCATTCAGCCTTGCGTCCTGAACTTTGTTATCAAATGCAGCCACTTTTGTTACTTTTGTTTGTATCATTATATGACCAAAGGAAAATTTGGAGTTTTTCCATGGTTTTCTCTGATGTAGCAGAATGTTCGAGTGGTTTTACAGGCAAGCAGAAATGCAAGTGAAGCTGGGCAAGGTCCAATCGAGTTTGCAGGACTATAATCAGGAGAATATCAAAAGAAGAGAGGTAGAAAGACCATCACAGGTATGGGACGAATTGAGCAAACTTCCCAATCATGCAATCTGTGATAGTTGTTCACTTGTAGGAGATGCTTTGATCTGGTCATTCGCAACTTCCAATGGTCTAGAGTGGTCGCAACCAGCATGGTAGAGAACAGCAAGCTTGATGAAATGCCATTCTTCACTATAGGAAAGGGTTAAGGTGTCTTTGAATTGATTATGGAAGGCCTCCAGGTCACACAAGATAGGTCTAGCCTGGACCATGGTCCAGCCATTTCTATAGGAGCCTTACTACAAATAATCAGCTTACTGCAACCTCAGTTGAGAAGAGCTACTTGCAATGTCACATGTGTCATCCCTCAACAATACATACATCAGGGGTTCAACATATGGCCATTGTGTGCTCTGTTTGTAACTTGAGGATAGGTATGCACACAGGACTGGTTTAGATACACAGCTATGAAGAGATCCAAGAACTCAGAAGCATCTGGCCTCGTGTAAAAGTGTTGAGCTGGGAGCAAGTTTTGGAAAACCACACCGGGACAAATTACTGCAGTCATGTTATGGGACCAAGGTGACCAGTTTGGGGGGCCTTGGAAACCCAACCAAACACACCTCTGGACAAGCACTAGAAACTTAGCTAGGAGGCTGCCAGATGTAGCAGCCCACAAATGGTTAGAGGATCAAGGAAGCCAACATTGCGAAAAGAAATTGTCACTTTCGAACTTTGATTTTCCCATTTCTTTTCAGCTTGCCTATGATCAAAAGGTAAACTTCATTCTTCCACTAAGCTCCATGCAGTATAGCTCCAAGGAAACCTTCTTGGCCTTTTCCATTGCACAAAGAACAGGTGAAAAAAATCGTTCAAGCTTTTTGCTTTCTACACCAATTCTCTATTTGGCCTTGATTTTGCTCAAATCCTGCTAGTATCTCTTGCCTCTGCATTCACCCCCTCTCTTGCAAGGTTATCCATACACATTGAAGGCCACCTCAATAATGTGCTCATTGAATTTTCATATCAAAGTTCATTAATCTATCTACCATTCCTCACCTTGCACCTGCCTTAATGCTCTGGATTGCCTGCTATGGAGAAAATACAGTTCTAGCTTTCTAGCAATGGAAAAAGTAGAGTTCAGGTGAGACTGGCAATTATAAAACAAAATTTGAATAGTTCATTGAGGATTTTGTAGTTTGGTTTGTGCTGTGCCACCGTTAAGTCCACTCTCACGAGTCACCTCTGCAATCTTCTTTTATTCATTTCCACTTAGAATCACTATCTTACAAGCTAGACATTGACTGCCACGCAGTGTTTGATTATTGAAAATATGGTCTTGAACATGCCCAGCGACAATGAGTGGGGATGACAAGACTGGCCACCAAAATCTATGCAGAGGGCACCAATGAGTGTCATTATGGGATAAGTGGGATTTGAGCAAAAAAGTAAAGGGGGGGCACTCAAGCATATGTGTTGAGCCAGGTACATGGAAACAGTGTACCCGGTTTTGGGGGGTTGGGGGTCGCGCCGACCATGAATACAAGAGACGGCAGGGATCAGAGGCACGCTGAGCATGGTAGAGTGGAGGGGTTGGGTCATCATTGAGTGCAGATAGTGGGGACTTATATACTAGGGTTTAGCTAGATTGGAGAGAATTACTACCAAGTGTATCAGTGTTTCGAATTTCTGTACGATCTTTTTTATACTCTTGATGGGTTTGGTCCTAGCTGGTTAATGCTGCTTACACTTTTTCTTCGAGCCAGTTTAATAAGTGTTCAATGATGTCATGATTATGGTTCAGTTGAATTTTTAGAACATTAAAAGGCACCAGTATTCGTCAGCTTTATACCACAGCGGAGCTTGTAACCATTTAACGTACTATGTGAAGCCATGGATACAAAAAGAGAGTCAAAACCCATCCTTCTCCTGAATGGTGTGCATTGCAGCAATGCCCACCTCTTGTGGTGGTACTTCTCTATAGCATCTGAGGATATCCTGTATCTACAGCTGGCAGGTCCAGATCACTGTGGGTGGGGACGTTGGGCACTTTGGAGAGACTGTGCCCTCTCTCTGGTGACTCCCCAGGTGTGTGGTGCCAGAGGGTTGCGAGCTTGGTTGCACCATCTGTGTTCTCTCTCCTCTGGACGAGTTTGGGTGGCGGGCATCGTGATGGCCTGATGGGAACCAAAAAATCTTTGATGGTGGTTTGAGAGGTGTCTGGCTCATCATGCCTCTCTGAGTGCTGCCTCTCACCAGAGTCTCTCGATGACAGAGAAGCTCCATCAAGTTCAAGCCCAAACACTCTCACCAAGCGGGCATGGGCAGCCGGTGGTGAAGATAGGACCTTGATAAGACATATAAAGTAACTATCTCCATGGTCTCACCCCTATAAGAGAGTAGCTGGCTGCCACTGGATATGAGATGTTGAAGAGCATGATCTTGGTTTTACCAAGGTTCATTGGAGAGATTTGAGATAAGGACTATATCATCTGCATACAAGAGAATGGGGACTACTGTCTGGGCTAGCTGTGACCCTGTACCCCCAATCTGTTGAAAATCCGAGATCTCATCAATGTTAAGCCCAAATAGTGTGTGGAGAGTGGGCAGCCCTGTTTGACCCCAATGGTGCTACAGATCTTACTGGACATGCTGCCTGGAGGCTGACCCCTGCCCATCACTGACTCAGACTCCTATAGGCGAGCGTACAGCTGGGATCTGGGCAGTGTCAAAGGCCCCTGAAATCCACGAAGCAACAAAAGACATGTTGCTTCTGCACTCTCGTGTCCTCGGTGATAGTCTGTAATGTAAAGATGTGGTCTAGGGTCAAATGATTCCTCTTGAATCCTGCCTGTCCTATGGCCCTCTGTCAGTACCCCTCTGCCCATGAGTTGATGTGAACTCTGCCCATGAGCTGATATGAGCCTCCAAGACTGCTTCGTAAATCTTGACCAATGTATGGCCAATCATGATGGTTCGGTAGTTATTGTAGTCCAAGAGGTGTCCTGCCTTGTGGATGGGGACAATGGTGTGGGTAGTCCAAGATGGGCGAAACCCCTCACAAAGAGCCCTATTAAAGATGTGAGCTAGGATAGGAGCCAAGGTCTTCCAACCATGGGCCAAATGTTCAGTGCCAATGTCTTCATGGTCTTTGTTTGGATCTACCGATATGTAGCTTTAATATGGCTTTCATGACATTAGGGGTATGTGATGCATCCAGCAAATCCCCCCCCCCCAACTAGCTTTCACTATATCTGGATCTCCACCTACACCTCCCCCCGATCCCCCCATTCTACCTACCTTCACCCTTTTCACCATGACTTGGATACCATATACAAGACTTATCTAGACAGCCATATAGCCGATCTGGACCTCTCATTGCCTCTACCCGACCTCTACCATACCTCAACTCACAGCTCGCATCCATTCTTCATGAATCTGCACGATCCAACTTTCCATTCACCATTTGCTCCACCGCCAAGCTGCCTGTCGGCTCACAACCTCAGAATGGTTGGTATGATGAAGAGGGTAAATCCATGCAACTTCACCTCCTACAGGGAAGGGAGTGCAGATGGATCCCTGCATGCGAAATGCAGAGATCATTCTGCCACCTTACTCGCTGGAAGAAGCACACATTCTTGGCTAAACGCGAGAGGAATTGTACCAGCTATTCTTGAGTGCAGATCGGTGCATCTTTGAAGAGAAGAAGCCACACATCCCCATCACCGACCCTTCTATATGAGAAATGTATGCCCGCAACCTCTATAACATCCCAAATCAGCCCTCACCTAACATATCTCATATCCCACGTCCCACATTTGCCACCCTTTTTACCAAAGGAAGGAGACCCCATTGGTTAGTCTACCATATTCGAACCACCCATATGTGGAAAGCCTGCGAGCCTGCCAGACGAGGGCCATCAAGACATCCCATTATATAAAATCAGTTCATGCATAGTACCTATCTCTAAGAAGAACTTAGCTAGTCATGGGTGCAGTGTCATTGGAGATCTGCTGCATACCCAACTCCTGTGCATCAATCTCGGAAAGGACCACTGGATCTGTATGAAAATCATACATCTGCATCTGTGCATTGGCTGTCCGGGCTTTGAAATTCCCACAAGGAGAATGTCTCCTTGTTGAGCAAACTCCACCAAATCTGAAAGAAGGGGGGGCACGGCGACTGACCATCCAATGAAAGTCCCCATGCGTAAAAGGTGATGACTTTGGGGGAAAGTAATATACTGCAATGTATATTACCCGAGCTTCTGTGCTGTGATTACTCTGCATAGGTTGGATTTGACAATACCCCGATGCCTCCGGATCCTCTCACTACTCTAGAAGTACGAGTCTGGCCTTTGTATGCAGACTCTTACATGTATCCTGACACCTCTGGTAGCCCTCTCAAGGCTTTGGTGTGTCTTCGTGTAGAAAACCATATCCTTGTCTGACTAAGTCTCCAAGAAACCTCTTTGGTCAAACCATAAGGTCCCATTGCAATTCCATGTAGCCATGTGTAATGTATCTATCGTCTCATAGACCCCACACTGTTTTTTAGGGTGGTGTTCCATGATGATGACTCGTCCATGTCGATACACCGCCCACTTGCATGCTTCATGGACCTGAATCATCCCAGTTTTCCTTTCCTCCACCTGGAGGGGTGTAAGGTCATCTCCCACATAAATCTTGGTTCCTTTGAGGGTCCCCTTCTTCAAAAATCCCATGAGAGCTTTTAGGGGCCTCTCCTTGGTCACATCGTTCCCCGCTTGTGATGCAGCAGTGAGAGATGTGTCATCCACCCACATTTGCCTGCATAACTTAATCCCGTCTTCCTTGGTGCGGCGGGCGACCTATCCATGGGGAGTCTAGTCACTCTGATGTGTAGAGCCCTACTGTGCACTGTGTCTATGGTTGCCCTCTTCAAGTGTGGCCACCATAATGTGACATGTGAGAGGTTAAGACCGTAGTAATCACAACCTTAGTCTAGATAAACTGCACTTAATGATGTTTAAGAGACAGACAAATATGTGTCAATGCAATGCAGCTATATTAGATGAATGAATGATGTTACAATGACAAAAGGATCTGTACTGCTGATTATGCTGCCTATATGCTGAATATGCGGGATGAACTCCTGTCCACTCTTTCCCTTGTCTCCTAGGAAGGAAACGCTGAAGGGAGACTTTGGAACAGATGCTGAATGCTGATGGGATGATGAAACGCAGACTTGATGGCTGAACTGAGCTGAAGGATGCTGCGTTTGCTGAAGATGATGCTGATGGAGATGCGTTTGCTGATTACGAATGTTGAGGATGATGCGTTAATCTATCTGCTGAGATGAGGGGCTGAAACGCTGATGATCCAGATGAGGATGCGCTTCCCTGGCTGAATGGATGATGCTGATGATGATAGGCTGAAACGCATGATGATCCAGAGGAGGATGTGCTTCACTGATGAGCCCTTGAATGCTGATGGAGAGGCGCCTGAATATATATGCATGAATGCTGCTGGTCGGCCAGATGCAATGTCCAAGACTGCTGTCGGCTGCCCCATAAATGCCTGAAAAATGCTTATTAAATTGCATAAATGCCAGTAAAATACCTGAATAATGCCTGATGACTACTGATGAGGCTAATGATGCCATAGAATGATGCCATGTCACTGTACACCTGACTGGTGTGCACGTGACATTCCCCGCTGCTAAACTGTTGCTGGGTGATAAACCTGGCAACCTTCGACTCCTCTGCGATCCTTCTCCTCCGAACCACTGCCCCCTTCTGTCTTCTACTGGGACTGAGGCCGTCTGCAGGAGTGAAATCCTTTGAGCCAAGACTCTATGTACTGCGGGAACTGAATGGCAAATACCTGAGTCACCCCTGACCTGCCTCTGGAAACCTTTCACCTACCATCTCCGTCGTACCTGAAGCTCTGAACCTCCTGAGGCGATGTTGGAGCAAACTTCCATCTTCTGTGGAAGAGAAACCCCCTGCCAGTTGAAGTCCAAAACTTATGTCCTCCTTTGATGATGGATGTCATTCTTTCCTGAGAGTTCATGGGCAACATGTATGCAAGACTGACTGCTAAGATGACTGCTATGCAAGCCATGTGCAACCCTATATGCTGTGCAAGAATGCAGATGGATGGGTTACTGATGCAGACCTAAGGGAAAATCCCTAAGGGTGGCTTGCAAAATTTTGAGAACTGGGTTTAACTGTGCGGAAGCGATAAAAATGATGTCTGACTGAATGACTGCTGAAATGAACATGCTCTAAGGCTGGTTACCCTGTAACGCTCTGATACCAATGTGACATGTGAGAGGTTAAGACCGTAGTAATCACAACCTTAGTCTAGATAAACTGCACTTAATGATGTTTAAGAGACAGACAGATATGTGTCAATGCAATGCAGCTATATTAGATGAATGAATGATGTTACAATGAGATCCAAAAGGATCTGTACTGCTGATTATGCTGCCTATATGCTGAATATGCGGGATGAACTGCTGTCCACTCTTTCCCTTGTCTCCTGGGAAGGAAACGCTGAAGGGAGACTTTGGAACAGATGCTGAATGCTAATGGGATGATGAAACGCAGACCTGATGGCTGAACTGAGTTGAAGGATGCTGCGTTTGCTGAAGATGATGCTGATGGAGATGCATTTGCTGATTACGAATGTTGAGGATGATGCGTTAATCTATCTGCTGAGATGAGGGGCTGAAACGCTGATGATCCAGATGAGGATGCGCTTCCCTGGCTGAATGGATGATGCTGATGATGATAGGCTGAAACGCATGATGATCCAGAGGAGGATGCGCTTCACTGATGAGCCCTTGAATGCTGATGGAGAGGCGCCTGAATATATATGCATGAATGCTGCTGGTCGGCCAGCATAAATGCAGTCGGCCAGATGCAATGTCCAAGACTGCTGTCGGCTGCCCCATAAATGCCTGAAAAATGCTTATTAAATTGCATAAATGCCAGTAAAATACCTGAATAATGCCTGATGACTACTGATGAGGCTAATGATGCCATGTCACTGTACACCTGACTGGTGTGCACGTGACACATAATTTGAGAGAGGGTTTTTGTTTCCTCACCATCTCCACCTGCTTAGAGGCTTCTTCTACCCCTTTCTAAGCTTCCTGCATATCCGTTCCTCAACCCCTCACTCTCCATCTTAATCTCCTCGTTGGTTTCCTATATGGTCTTGGAAAGCATGGCATTGACCTCATGGATTTGCTTCATCCCTTGTTTCTTGATGGAGTCAAGCTCCTTCTTCAATGTGG
This sequence comes from Cibotium barometz, assembly GCF_041138505.1. Lineage (NCBI taxonomy): Eukaryota > Viridiplantae > Streptophyta > Polypodiopsida > Cyatheales > Cibotiaceae > Cibotium > Cibotium barometz. The sequence goes on along the minus strand of NC_141046.1, from coordinate 67,462,206 downwards.
CGTTCACCATTTTAATCATGGTAAGCTCTTGCAACGAAGCCTTCGAGCAATCTTGGGTTTTCCTCTTGAGTTGTTCTGTGAGCTCCTTCACCTCAATTTTGAGGGAGTTCAGCTCAGCTTCGAGCGTGGCATTATCGTCTTCGTGTTTTATCATGATGGTTGTCAGGGCATACGAGAAGCGCACATATGCATCTCCTTCACTCTCATCCTCCGATTTTGAAGAAGCCACTCCTCCGGTTCTGAAGAAGCCTTCTTCTCGGATTGCTCCTCCAAGGTCCTCGGACAATCCTTCACAATATGGTCAGTGGAGTCACAGTAAAAGCACTGTCCAACAGCCATCTTCATGTGGCGCTCTTTAGGGGTGAGGCGAGTCACCGAGCTCCTCCACTTGCCTTGTCCTTACCATGCTTGGCGTTGGACTGGCTACCCTTGTCTTTGCTCTTTTGCTGCCCCTATTGTTGAGTCCCAAACTTGGAACTCTCATGGGTCTCGAGGGCTATAGCAAGACGAACTGCATCTGAAAGATCCTGGGGCCAATGTGCATGAACAATTGCATGCAAAGACGGTTTCAAACCATCCACAAATCGTTGAACATGTTTCGACCGCCAGACGGTCCTTGGGAGCATTAACAAAAGCTTCCCAAAACGAGCAAGATAGTTAGTTATCAATTCATCATGTTTTTGCATAAAACGGTCCACTATTTCTTCAAGTCATGCTCGTAATCTACAAGAATAAACTGCTTCAATACCGCCTTGCGACAATCATCCCAGTAGCAAGTCATGGAGATGTTGCCAACATGGTAGCCATCTCGCAGGTCGAATTGGTGACAACTTCTTCGTCCATCTTCTCATTGAACTTTGGAGGCTTCAAAAGCTTCATTAATTGAGCTCATTCCTCACGAGGTATGGAGAAGGAACTTGGCAAACCGGTAGTCCCTTGACATCGAGCCAGTGAAGGCAAGCAGGAACTGTCTAGAGAATCTAGTGGAAAGGGACTCCGCAAAGGAGACTGTTGGTGACGTGAACGACATCTCCCTAGCGGACTGCATACCACCATACATATTCCCTTGCATACCAAGCTGAAAATTAGCTCCAAAAGTCCTTGGCATACCCATGCCTCCCTGAGGATAAACCCCCAGTCATGGATTGGAACACAGAGCCACCACCAAAATAACCTGGATGCATAGTCTGCTGAGGAACATATGGCTGTCCGAAAAAGGAACTCTGTGAGTTAGCACCAAAAGCATGTTGCATGTTCGAAAACTGTCCAAAAGATGGATCCTGTGGGAAGGCACCACTATGACCCTGTGGAAGGTTCTTAGAACGCACCTTCTTCTTCTTCTTTTTAGGCTCAGAACGGGATCTCATAAATTCAGCAAACTTCTCACTTCGTGTGGGCTGCATAAACACATCCATTACACCGACCAAACGATTTTTAAACTGAGCATCATCTTCCTCTTTACTAGGCATATTGCTCATCATCTGCAGCCTGTTCTCCTGCAAGAATATCCTCAGATTCATTTCTCTCAGGAGAGGTGTCTTGCTCTTCCTCTTCATGATAAAAATATTCGTCTTCTGTATCAGACATGTTGCTGAATTTTTCAGCAGTGACTTTCCTCGAGTCAACCACGAGCTCACCCCCTTAAGAAAGTTGATGATGGGTCCCGGCAATGGAACCTTGAAACCGGCCTCTGGTAGAAACCAAAGTGCGGTAGACTAGCAGTCACCCTTCCACTTGTAGTCCAGATATAAAAACAAATTTAATTGGAGCTAGAGTGCCCCAAAACTGAAATGAGAACGACACCTGTTGGCCCCAAAGCTTGGCGCCCCTTTCGGTATTTCTTTATTCAAATTCAAAGAGATGTAAACCTGAGTACAACAAAACCAGCCAGGAGAATACACCTGTATGTCCAATCTGGTAGCCCACAAGACCTCTTAGCACAGAGGATTCACACACAGATCTGTGTTCCACAAAAGCAACACTCTGTGCTTCCCTCTGATCAACCAAGACAATTCAGCCGGGCAGCCTTGAGCACACATCTGGCATTTCTCATGTACATGGTTCCACAACTCAGTTCACATATACATCCACTGTCCAATCTCTGTTTCCACTCTTTCAATCTGCCATACCCCTCCTCTCACAAGGGGCCAAATAACACAACTCTACAGCAGACATAAGCTAATGGAAAGAAAGAAAGATGGACAAGTTCAGAGCTTACCAAATTAGTGCGTGGTTCTGCATTCGTGAGGCCGATCGTACCAGTCTGTACTTTCCTCCCTGCAACCACTTGACTGACACACCAACTAAGCTCTGATAAAGTACTGCCTACAACTGTCCGTACAATCTTTACTGCTGCCACCTGTACCTGCTAGACAAAACAGTCCTTGACAGCCTGCACCTGTCCGTACAGGTCTGCGCTGTCTGTGTCAGCCTGTACCTGTCCGTACAGGTGTCTGCACTATCCTATCAGCGGCACCTGTACCAGCAGCACAGCTGTTGCCAAAACCTGCAGCACTTACAGCACCCGCCTTCAGTTTCTGTCCGCACCGCCTGAACCTGCAGCACGTACAGTACCCGCCTGCACAACAACCGTCTGCAGTCTGAACTTGCCAGCACCGCTTGTACTAATCCGTACGCATGCAACGTGAACCTGCAGTCGTACAGCAGCCACGTGGCCTGTACTTGCAAGATCTGTACGACCTGTTCTGTACGGAAAACAGCAGCCCACACAGCTCAACGCAGCTAGTCGACAGTTCTTTTCTTCTCTTCTCTTCTCTACGCATGAAGCTTGCACGCTTCCCCAAAAGCAAGAGAGAGAAAGGGATGAGGGAGGCGTGTACCAAAAGTGGAGTTTCCTCCCTCCAAAAATATCCTAGGTCCCCTACTTTAATATTTATTAAAGTTCCTAGGGGCCACCCATGGATAAAACATTAAAATTCATTAATGTTTCGGTCCCCCTTCACACCTGAAGATGTCCACACATCATTTCCTTTGTCCAGGCATCCCAAATGTGAATCATTTAATATTTATTTTGCTATGCAACCACCATGCCCACACTTGTGCTGTTCCATTTTCACAGGGTCATGACATACGACCTGTTTCCACATGAAACCCTTAGGCCTGTTTCCCTTTGAAACTTTTGTCCTGTTTCCATACGGAACCATTCATGGCACCATTCAACAACAGTGCCAACAACGGCATACATCTAGTTACCTGTTCCCTCATGAAACATCGGGAAACATAGAGATGCCCATAACTGTAGGTCCCTCTGTTCCTTTCTAGCAGGAAGAAAACAATCTACTCCATGAGCACGCAGCCATGCGAGCTTGCATCACTCCCATGCCAAGAAACGCTTTCAATTGACCTGTACTTGCAGCCGGAAACCCTAGCACATAGCTGAATTTGCAGCCAACCAAAAACAGCCCATAAACAGTCTCAAAATTGCTCATGTTCGTAGCCACATGCATTGCCACGAAACAGTCCATAAACCCTTTCCAAAACAGTCCCGAACCAAAGCAAAGAGAAGCTGAAAGTTCCATCATTTGAACACCATTGACATGATGTCCATGTTCATGAAAAACCAGCCCCTATCCGCCTTTATGTCCAGAGAAACCAGCCCTCTGGCCACCTAGGAGAAGAGCACGCAGCCCTGAGCGCCTGCAATCCAGGCCTCCTGTGCACCAAGCGAGAGAGAGAGAAAGGAGCATGTGACGCAGCTTCAGCCCCCCTCCTACTGTTCAGCCCTCAACTTTTGCGCACACAGAAAAAGAGAGAGAAAGAAGCACATCCAGAGAGAGAGAGAGAGAGAAGAGAGAGAAGGAAGGCCTGTGTCTCTGTTCTGTAGCACAGCACAGCAGCCAGCCCTTTACTCTCCCAAAAGCATGCCTGTGGAGCTATTCAGCTGCGCCTCCAACTTCTGTAGCACAGCCCGCTTGCTGCCCTTTCCAAAAAGCCAAAGCTATTCAGCTGCTCAGACCCGCCTGTGGCTGTCTTTCCCACCAAAAACCAGAACTCAGCACTGGCCGCCTGTGTAACCAGCTGAGCAGCCCTCCTAAGCGGAAAGCACACCTTCACCAAAGATAGGCCCCTCCTTTCTGCCCGCCAGCCCCCCTTTTGAAAAAGCACACATGGCCCCAAAAAAATAGCATATGGGCCACATTTACTATAAAGTTTTTGAAGGTTTTTAAAACCTTTTGAGTTAAAATCTCTTTGCCCCCTTCACACTTGGGGTTGTCCACACATGGGTTTCCTTTTTAACTCCAATCTGATGCCATTCACACTGTCCACCATGCACGGATGGAGTGACTCAGATTGGGGAGGAGAGCCAGACACGAGGACGTTGACATCAGGCTACAGTTTTTCCCTTGGCTTAGGAGTAGTTTTATGGAGCACTAAGAGGCAGCCATCTATTACCTTGTCGTCGACAGAGGCAGGGTACTAGGCTGCTTGTGAGGTGGTGAGGTTGCAGAGGTTGCTTGGTAGGATTTGGTTTCCACTGGTGGAACCCACGGTCATCCAGAGGTATTTTGTTCGTGAAAAGATTGTTGTTGATGACATCTTGCTAGAGTTCTGTTCGACAGAGGACAGTGCGGTGGACCTCTTCACGAAGTTTCTATCTTAGGCTTTGCTACGGCGGCACTCCAGCTCCCTGGGGTTGGTTCCACATCCAGGAGCTAAGAGGGGGTGTTAGCAGTCATCTCCTGTTTGTATATTTACACCAGGGCCTCTGTTGTTGGTGTGCCCGCCCGGGTTAGGTGTTTTCTCATTTTTCCCCACTCTCCATATTTTTCCCTATTTTTTATGTAGTGTCCTGTGCATGTCGGCTACCTCTGTATGCTGGCCGACTGCAAAACTGTGTATTCAGACACTGGCCGACTGCTCCCTGCTTCTCTCTGCTGCTGGCCGACTTCACACGTGTGAAGGCCGACTGTTTGATGCTGGCTGACTTGAGACGCAGCAATCGGGTGTCTATATGGGTGTTGTCAGCTGTCCTACTGCTGGCCGATTGCACATGTGGGGCCATATAAAATGGCCCCATGGCCCCCCACTTGTTGTATTAGGTTTTCGGGATTTTCTTGTGTATATAGAGTAGAGTTACATGCCTCTCTCTCTCTCTTTCCTTCTCCATTGTTGTATTTTTCTGCATTGCACTTGCTCGTGTTCTCAGATTTTGTCATCATCTCCGTTGCAGATTTTGACAAATTTCACATTGTGAATTTTTCGTCCGAGTTGCGGCCAGTTGATATTGCGCTTATTCTTTCTATCTTTAGCGGTGTATTTGCCCTATCAACTACTTATTTGCTGTACTAATTCTTTCTATTTGCTACTTCTGTCACGACCCTGTGTTTTTCTCTGGATAGTATGCAGGTGTGCACGGGGAGAGTCTGACTCCATCCATCAATCCTCCTCCTGTGTAAAAGAGTCCAAGGTCCTTCGCATGTTGCAGAAACCACAAGATACGCAATCCTGCCTCCCAAAGAGTCCTCTGCAAACATGAGCTCAACAGCCTCATCAAGAAGCTCTCGTCCAATCTGGTATCCATCAACCAAATCAATGAACCATTCTGCTTCTGAGTCAAGAAGGCATCATACCACTCACAAGGATCAACACCTGTTACGATGGGATGCCAAGTCCTGGAAACCTGCCGAAGACCAGTCCAGGCCCTCGAAAACCTGTAAACCACCCCCTCTGAATCCGGAACCACAAAGCCTAGAGAATGTGCAACATCCACCTCCTTCTGCAAGTAATCAACTGCCACCTGCCTGGCTTTCCAATAGGTCCCCATGGAAGGAACTTCCTCATCTACATGAGTTTCTTTGTCCCGAATGCTACGAGACATCAGAGCATAGGTTACCTGTAAAATTTCCTCTGACTGATGAACACAAGAACTACCAACAGCTGTACTAGAAAGTTCCTGCCAACTGCTGCCATCAACTGGCAAGCCATCCACCATCTGGTCCGGGAAAGCCTGCACCTGCAGCGTATCCACACTTAAGTGGCCATTACCAGACTGCCACTCATCACAAAACTAAGAACCTGGGAGAGAATGCAGAAAGTTTGTAAACTCCATTCTCCACTCCGCCTTTCCAAACTACCTGGCCTATTGCCTTGTCCCGGAGAGCAACGAAATGCTCATCAAACTCCACCTGTACACCAATCTTGCAAACCTGATGCACTGACAACAGATGAAAACCAAGTGACAGAACATACAACACCTGGGAGGAATGCTTCCCCCCTCTACCATCGGGAACTATCTCCCACCTGCCCTCACTGTGAACTGGGATAGTGGATGTATCCCTAGTAAGAATGTGACCAGAATACCTGCAAAGATCCTGTAAATCCGAACGGGAAGGAGTCATGTGCCTGGAAGCACCACTGTCTAGAATCCACTCCCGAGTATCCGTAGCAGAGAGTCCTCCAACCTCCTCCCTGCCCGAAGAAAATGAAACATCGGTGTCCATAACCTCCAGGTGCACAAAAGCTGGAGTCTTCACGGTTGCTGTTGAGGATTCTGCACCCTTCTCGGTGTTCCGATTGGGACACGGCCTCCAATAGTGGCCTTTCTCGCCACAATCATTACAGGTCCTCTCTGCCTTTAGTTTCTCGCGGTCTGAGAGTCGGACTTCTTCTCATAAGACTTCTCCGGTGAAGCCTTCCCTTTGCCCTTGTTGTTACGGCCTTTCGATCGTTGGCCAATTAAGACCTCAGAATCTCTGCCCTGTGGAGGGTTCGTGAATCTTTCCTCCTAGTCCAAGACCATGGACACAAGCTCCTCCCATGTGATGGTGCTGAGCCTGCCACTAGTAATCAAAGAAGAGTAGAATGTTGGGTACTAAGAGGGCAAATGCGATAGCAACGTGATGGCCATATCCTCTGATGATATCTCCTTCCCAACCTGAAGAACTTCTTGATGAAGAGCCCGCAGCTTGTCAATGTGCTCCCGCATCGTCGATGACTTTGCAAGATTCATAACCCGCATCTATACTTCCAAGGAAATCCTCTTCATGGGCAATACCCTATCATAGAGAAAAGCCAAATGCTACCATGAAAGAACGGACCGTGGCATTGACACGATCCCACAACTGTGCCTGTGCCTCGCGGTCCTTCCGAATCGAGGGTAACTCCCCTTCCTCTACCTCTGGCCGTGGAACCCCAACAACAATGAAATCAGCAAGGTCATAAGACTCCAGAACAGATTCCATCATTACCTTCCAGATGCCGTAGTTATTCCCATCCAACTGACGGTCTACTAGGAACGTGGGGAGTGTCGGGATCTTCACATGCTTCTCAGCCATCTCACGTAAATCTGCCATTGCGGGGATGTAACTGAAAAGGGTGGGTGGGTGGGAAAAAAGAACTTCTTAAACCTGCAAGTGGCTGTCTAGCAAATCAGCCCGCCTTCCTCTTGCTTCTCCTCTTCCCGAACAGTCCAAAACAGTCCACCAATCAGCAACAAAACAGTCCCCCTCCTACTCACACAATTCCCAAGATCTATCAAGAGCCTAGAGCTCTGATACCATATCAAAATATGCAGCGGAGATGATGACAAAATCTGAGAATACAAGAGCAAGTCCAATGCAGAAAAATACAGCAATGGAGAAGGAGAGAGAGAGAGGCGTGTAACTTTGCTCTATATACACAAGAAAATCCCGAAAACCTAATACAACAAGTGGGGGGAAAATAGGGCCATTTTATATGGCCCCACATGTGCAGTCGGCCAGCAGCAGGACAGCCGACAGCACCCATATAGACACCCGATTGCTGCATCTCAAGTCGGCCAGCATCGAACAGTCGGCCTTCACACGTGTGAAGTCGGCCAGCAGCAGAGAGAAGCATGGAGCAGTCGGCCAGTGTCTGAATACACAGTCCTGCAGTCGGCCAGCATACAGAGGTAGCCGACATGCACAGGACACCCTCCCACTGCAGAAAAAATAGGGAAAAATATGGAGAGTGGGGAAAAATGAGAAAACACCTAATCCGGGCGGGCACACCCGCCACCACAGAGGCCCTGGTGTAAATATACAGACACGAGATGACTGCTAACAAAATCTACATGTCCGCTAATACGGCTAAATTATATACCTAGATGAATCCAGGAACATGCCCAAATTCACCTTTTAGGAACATGCATGTTATATACTCATGGTAGTCAACCGACAAGACTATATAACTATCGACTCCATTATTGACTAGGACATCGTTTTCGGTGCTTGACACTAACCACGTGACGGAGACTTACCATGAGATTTTGGAGTCAGTGAAAGACAGGTTGGCCAAAGCGCAAGAGGTCTATTCTCAACACGCCAACAAGGACATAAGGGATGTGAAATTCTCGGAAGGAGAGATTGAAACAAGTGGGTAAGCGATGCCCAAAGTTATCATTTCAGAGTTTCAGACCTTTTCCCATTCTGAAGAAGATCAATGAGGTGTCCATGAAGCTAAAGCTACCTTCCAATTGGACCATGCATGATGTGTTTCATGTTGCTTGGTTGAATCACTATGTCGGACCTCCTCCCACAGATGTCCTAGATGAACCCAAACCCAATATCATCAACGAAGCTAAATGATGGTTCCAAAACGGATCATTTTGCACCGCGTCAAGTATCAATTTCTCGCGAAGTTTTGGGACCGATGGACACATGAAGCAATTTGACTTGACAAGAGCTTCTTTGAAGATTATCCAACATTATTGACGAACTATTTAGAGGCTATGCACAACTTCCATCAAGTTAAGTAGAAGGGGATGTCACATGCATCCCGCACTTGGATGCCACGTGGCCATATCTGTACAGCAGGTGCATGACCTAGAGTTGTAACTGGCCCCTTGTGAGCCCCAGTCTGGAACGAGTTAGCCAAGGATCATGGTCAGGTGTGCATGTCCCGCATGTGAATGTAGTGCATGTCCTGCACTCAGGTGTCACCCTCTAGAATGATGTAGAGGTCTAATGCCCATAAGGCCTTAGGGGCCTTGCCTACAAGGTGGGCAAGGCCCCTAAGGCTACCCTGAGGGCCATGGAGGTCCCCCATGCCCAAGCAACCAGCCCTGAGGGGCACACAACTCCTATCGGCCAGCATCAAACCCCGTCACCCAGTCCCATAAACCACACGTGTGAAAAGGCACCTTTTTATTGGTGTTTATTCAGGTCATGGGTCAACAAAAACGGCGGACAGCCCGTACTGCAAACCGACCAGCATACGATTGTCATATATAAGCAATAGGCAGGAATAAACACAATCATCTCATTCTCTACAAAGTGCTGAAAGTCCAGGGCTGTAGACAAGCCAAGTGAAGGACCAAAGCAAGGTGGAAAGGTGTAGATCAAGGGATAGACTTCAGGCTGAAAGGTATCTCAGCCAAGGGAGCTGTCCAAGGCAAGTTAGTTTAGTCCAGGTTATGATACTGTCAACAGAAAAAGGCAGACAGCCCATACTGCAAACCGACCCACACAAGATTGTCATATATAAGCAATAGGCAGGAATAGGGACTGTAGACAAGCCAAGTGAAGGACCAAAGCAAGGTGGAAAGGTGTAGATCAAGGGATAGATTTCAGGCTAAAAGGTATTTCAGCCAAGGGAGCTGTCCAAGGCAAGTCAGTTCAGTCCAGGCTATTTACAGCCAAGATATTGTCATTCTACTCGTTCAATAAAGCAAATACACCATACATGGTGGGGGCCCTTCAGAGGGTATTTGGGACCTAATACTCTGTATTTGCCTTCTCTCTCTCTTTGCACTCTTATCTTCTCTACATTGTGCTATTCATCGTCAAGAACCAAGGGCTGAAAGTATTTATCAAACTATAATCCTCGTCTGTAAGCTTCCACATGTTACACAGTTCTTACCACAGGGGCAGATGAGAGAGAGAGAGCTCTCTAATTTGAATTTAGATTTTCCAGGGTTTGGGAATTTGAGTCGAAATCGAGTTTTGCAGAAAGTGGGGCTGCACAGCGGCGGCTAGGGAATTCAGGTTGTGAAAGAGAGAGAAAGGGGCTGTGAAGAGAGAGAAATAGGCAGAAATGGGTTGCGAAGAGAACGGTGCTGAGAAGAGAGAGAAATACGTGTCATAGGGCACAGAGGGCTGCAAGGAGGTGGAAATGGGGCTGCGAAGAGAAGGAAATGTGCATTAGGTTAACAGGCAGTAGGTTTAGGGTTACGGGCAGAGGTTAGGGTTAGGATTACGGGCAGCAGAAGGCTAGGTTCAGGGTTACGGTTGGGTTAGGATTTAGGGATGCTGGCAGCCATGAGAAAGAGAGAGAGAGAGAGTTAATATGAACACTCAAAAGACCAACGGGTGTTACAGTACATCCATGAAGTTAATTGTGTAAACAAAAGCAATCTGGCTACATAAACAATTCCCTGATGCCTCATGTGAATGTCTGATGTCTAAAATCTGTCTGCGTCGTGCTCTAGTCCGATCGGTAAGCCTAACTTGTAGATGCCAGGATACAGCTTGCTGCTCTCTCCCCCCCCCCTCCCCCCCCCCAAAAAAAAAAAAAAAAAAACAGACACACACAGAGATGCCAAAGCAAGGAGATGCCTATGTACCCCTCTTTCCCACCCAGTCCAACAAGTGGAAATTTCAAAGATGCATTTCCAATTTTACACCCTGAACATTGAATTGAATTTTGATATGGATGAACATGAGAGTGTAGCATTTAGGTGATTATATGTTTGTGAATCCGAGATGATGGTAAGCAAACAAGAATTTGCGTGAACGCAGGTGAAGATAGCGTCGCGAGAGCTTACAAAGAGCAACAGTAATGGTTATGCTTTGGCAGACTCTGAAAGTATCGATATGGAGCCAGCATCGCGACAGCCACAGGCTCCAAAGGAGGGCGGTGCCATTTTCTTTGCGAGCTCTCCTGTGATGTTGGCCAATATCGAGGAGGATGCATCCAATCCTGCGCCCAAGTCGGGGCGCGCACCCATGGACATCGCGGCTAAGTTTATGGCAGATGTTCGCATGGCTCCGTCTCGCCTCCTCTCCAAAAACCACAGGTCCGTCTCCATCCATGACCTACCAGCTCTCGACGGCCGTTAATAAAACTAACACGGGGAAATGGTGGAGTCAAAAGACCTTTGGCTCAACAATAGGGATTAATTGTTACATCAAATATATATTGTATCCTCTCCTCCATTAAAAGAAAAAAAAACAATTAGGAAGGGATTTGTTTGCTTTTTATTGTGTTATTAGGTTCATTTTCACTTGGGCCATATAGTGGTATGATTGTAATAAGATATAATTGGTAGATTAGGACAAAGGAGATCTATTCATGGCATTTATATAAATTTACATTAATACAAATGGAAACTTTAGCTGGTAAAAAGCTAGACTCACTGTCGCCAACTTTCAAATTTTGTGTGAGAAAGGATATCACATCTAGTGTAAAAATACTATGGTGGAAGATTATGTAACATTTTGTTGAAAAGAGCTGTCATAATGCTATGTTGGAAGACCATGCACTGTTTCTAAGGGAAATTGTTCTCTACTCAAATAAGTATCAACATTACTTGTTAGCATCACATTGTTGTAGTTTATTCAATATGTTTTATTGAGTGAGAATCAATATATCATTGGCTTTCCATGGACATTGCTTCACGTGGCTTTTGTTTTATTAAGTTCCCTAAAGAGACCTTTATGTGTACCCTACACTTTCTTTCTCATGATCTATTCTTCCATTTTATAGTTTCACATAAGAACTTACATGTTGATTAATATGATCTTTGTATATGCAAGTTCTATCTATGGTTATGATCTCCATGTGGGTAGTGTTAGAAATGTTTTTAATTTCCTAAAAGCACGTCTCAATTTGTATTTTCTAGCTTATGCGTATCGTTCTCTCTCTCTATGCTACACAAAGATATAATTGTGTGCATGCTATTCATCTTGGGACAAGGAGGGCCATTTAAACTGACCTCATACAACTAAGTGCGTCCAAATCAGTTACACTATGTCTCGCATATTTTTCAAGAAATAAATATTTCATGAATGCAAGTAATAAGTAAGCCTTTAACATTGAAAATAAGATGATTATTTTCATGACACAACACACTCCACATCATTGAATATGGGTAGGAAGTGTAATTCTACCTCAATTAATTGAAAAATGGTAGGTGAAGTGGAAAAGGTTACTCACATGGAGACAAGTGGTTGATTTTTCACTAGGGAGGTGGGTTGAATGGCATTTTTATAGTCTAATTTAATTAGAATATTAATACGTTAAGGTTGGAGATATGTGTGTGCAAGTGAAGGTGAAGCGGCAAAGGTAACTCACATGGAGACAAGTGGTTGATTTTCCACTAGGGAGGTGGAATCCAATTAGAGGTAGGCATGGACAATCTAGTTGGATGGAGAGGAAATCAAGGAGTTTGGGGGAGAGAGAGAGAGAGAGAGAGAGAGAGAGAGAGAGAGAGAGAATTTATGGGGAAAAGGAAGAAAGGGGTGGTAGTAATTAGGGCCAAGCAACCACCACCAAGGCCCACTTCTCAAGGGAAAGCACAAGCTTCAAGCGTGGCATCAACCCCAAGGAGAGAACACAACCCATGAGGAGTGCACAAATTTCCAAAAATGATGCAAGAGGCTCACACCTAGAAGAGAAGAGAGGAGAAAACTCAACTATATCTCTTACCCATGTACGAGAAGAGGTAAGCACTTTCTTATATAAATGCATTTGAAATTCAGTTTTTTCCAAGAATATGGGATTAAAAGTTGCAAATCCTAGCTTTTGGAGAAAAATGTGCCATGTTGTAGTGAAAGCATGTAAAATATGGGAAACAGAAAATATAGAAAGTGCATGCACATATTGTACTTTACAATCTTGGACATTGTATGCATGGATGAAAACAATCTTTTCTAAATTTTATCCCTCTCTGTTGTGAATGGAAAATGATGGATTCAATTGAATAATAAAATGGTTATTTATCCAAGGAAAAGAAAATAAATTACTGTAAGGGTATACAACAATAACCATAGGTGTGTCGAAAATATTTATGTTCTTGCACAAGGTGGAGATTTGTGTTCAATGTCAAGGGTGTGCTAAAGCTTCCCCTATGTTTTCAATTTGTATGAATAATTATTTGAACATTTTCTAATATTTATGGAGACCCATGCTTTAAGGATTACAAAGTAAATGTTCTTACATGTCATGTACTTCATATCAACTAATGGAACCAAAGAGACCCATGACTTTAAGGATTACAAAGTAAATGTTCTTACATGTCATGTACTTTCATATCAACCAATGGAACCAATATAGAAATGTCATGTACTTTCACACTATCTTAACATCTTGGACCAGAAACCCCTTAAAGCTGGATAGCTCCATAGCCCATACCTAAAATCATCTTTTTCAATCAAGCATCCAAGTCGATTTCCCTAGCTACCACCTTCTTGCAACCCATGGCCAAAGCACTATGGCAATTATCTTCTACAAGAAAGTCATTGATAGCTAGACCCTCCACATTTTATAAAGATCTTTAAAGTCCTCATCTTGATTCCCTAACCTCTTGTAGACAATGGAACTCACAAGGACATAAAAGGGAGCTACATCCACCCTTTTATCCAAGCATCAAAGTTACATACCATGTTAAGAAGAGTGGAACTAACAAAATTCTTTGCAACTTGCAATGTCTCCTTATCAAACTTGGAAGTTCCAAAAAATTGTAAGTGGATCTCAATCCCTGCACCCAAGGAGTGGGCCATTCCAATAGGCAACAATATGATAAAGCCCTCTATTATTAAGCCACATGTTGGCTTATGTTAGCTTTTAGATTCTACAAGTCAAAAGCTTGTTTTTTTTTAAGGGGGGGAGGAGCGCTTTCAAAAACATGGGTCCACAAAGTATTATACATTATAAGAGTTTTAGTGGAGCCCTGCTAGCTCACCAAGTTTAAAGTGCCCTTGTAGTTCTCATCAAGAACTAGGCAAAGGGATTTTCATCAACCAAAGTAGAGAAGAACACCTTGTCTAACCAAGTAGATCATGCCACTAGCCATGGCATCGCATAAGCATAAAATTTGTAAATTCTTTGAGCATCTTGGTTCTTTTCTACTCTTGATCCAAAAAATTCCCAAATGTTTGGCTACCCTAGCCTTGATATATAGCCTTTACATGTACCTTCATGTCCAAGACCCCAAGACCACCACTTTCATTTAGCCTATAGATGTTATGCCAAGCTAAGTTACATTATTTGTCTTAAATAGATTCTTAATGCAAATATTACAATATTATTCATGGGTTTCTCGAATAACACCTAGTATTACAAACTTGTATTTTCTCTTTTTGTTCAAGAAGCTTTTGTAAGATAACCTTTTAGCCAAAAAACTTTTGTACCAAAAAAAAAGAAAAAAAAAGAAAAAGAGAGAGCATCCAAATTTAAATTGGGCATTATTTTTTCAAAACTTGTCCAAATATGTCTTAGTTTAGAAGCTTTGATAAATAGAGCGTCCTCTCAAGGACCACCCCCATGACACATCAAGTTGCAAGAATGGTACACGAAAGCAGTCACAAGTACACAAATGTTTGAAGGCCCAAAACTACTTCATGGGGACAAAGAAACCATACAAAGGAAGAGGCCCAATTCTACATGCATGGATGTAGACAATAGCTCACTGGCTAGGTTATGTGATCGAGAATAGACAGCTCACCGGCTAGGTTATGTGATCGAGAATAGACAGCACATGCCAATACTAGGGCTCTACCCTATGCATATGATTCATAATTCTCGTTATTACAAAGTAAGATCAATGCTATGACAAAATGGAGATCACTATTTCTTATACATTCTACTTAAATTCAACCATAAAAAATTCCATTCAACCCAACTTAATTGTAAACCTTAGCAACGTGCAGACACATACCTTGTAAAATCCAAGCCTTCTCCCGTCTTAGCTCCAAATTGGATGTCGTCTTTGAACCACCTTTTTCCATATTATCTCAAGCACATTTTCACTTCTTATTTAAGCTCAAAATAATTATTTTGAAAATACGCACAAATGCCTCTATGTACACATTTTCACCCTTTAAATGGCCTTATATTTATACGGTAAACTAAGTGTTAAATGCTAGCACTAGTAGTCCATGCTACCACTAGGGTATGCCTCCCTTTATTGCATAGCCCAAGTGTTAAATGCTAGCACTAGTAGTCCATGCTACCACTAGGGTATGCCTCATCATGTGCTTAGGCATTTGCAGAAAATAAAGTGTAAATAGATAGACTAAGGTATAAGTGAGTTGTAAACATTGGACAAATGTGAAGGGAAAAGTGTGAACACCCACACTTTTCTTATCCGTTTGTATATAAGTCAATTTCTCTACTTTGTAATGGATCACACATTACACTATCTTAAACTTTGAACTATTTTCTAGCATTCCCTCTCTTGCTAATGCTTGTTGCTTTTAATGGTGTATATATCTCTATGATTATGAGTTCCATTGCATTCATTTGTATCTTAGCTTTGATTTAGCCTCTCATTTGTGTGACTTACATGAGATTGAGGGTGGACTTACATGAGATTGAGGGTGATTAGCTTGCAATTTAACTCTAGATTAAGTCTATATGAGGGTAAGGTATTTATGGAGCTTCTTGAGTTAATGTGTATCTCTTTTGTTTGAGTCTATAATCTTGAGTTGAATGTAGAGATATAGAACAGGTGTGGAGCTTATGAGCTTGAGAGCACATTTGTAAGTGGTGAAGTAGGGGAAGTGTGGGAGTTCGGAGAAGTTGTGTGAGACCCAATGAAAGAGAAAACCCTCTCATTGTGATTATCTTTAGGATCTTGGAGAGGAGTAGACACAAGGAAGCACATCACAAGAGGGAGCTAGGGGAGAGAGAGAAAAACTAACTTGGAATTTATCCAAAAAAGAGATTGGGCCTTAAGATTCCTTCAGCATCTTGGACCTTGTGTGCTACAAAAGTAAGAAGAAAACCCCGAATCAATATTAGTTGTTTGGGAAGAAGTTGTGTTTACTTTTTTGTGCTTAATTTTGCTTTCAAGTTGACGTCTTCTTGAGCTTGTTTGAGGATAGATCTTTTTTTTACTTGATGTGTCTAAAGGTCAAAACATCTACATGTAGTTCTCTAATAACCATATATATAATCTTTCAAGGAATTTTTTTAGGTTGGGAGAAGGAGACATCTATAGTAATGTTTAAAATTGAAGATATGATTTTTCAAGGTGCAATTTTTTTCAACACGCTAGATGGACTGATTTGGCCTATTCTCATCAATTCGAGTATATTAGATTTGTTTTCTTTCTACATCTTGTATATTAGATTTGTTTTCTTTCTACATCTTGTAGATGTTAGAGAATGAACATTTGTGGATGTGATGGTGGCTGGTAGTGTACTAGCCTTACAAGATGAGCAAGACATGTAAGTTGTAAATACTTGTCCCAATCTCAGCCATTCTCTCATGATGTACTCTTAAGACATGTTTTCATCTTCAACTTGGTGTACGTGTAGGATCGGTAAATTTCTATACAAAAGGTGAAAGCAAATAATATCTCACAAAGGGACTCCTCATGTAGAAGTGGCCTTCTTAGTGTGGGCAGTTTCCCCACAGGATTACGTGTAGACTTGCATTGAAGTTCCTCAATGAAATTGCTTCTCCCGTGATAATTCTTTGGCAACAGTAGCACAGAGTTGGCTTCCATGGGTCACTATGGAAGAAGGTTGGTTCATCACATGTACTATGTTTAATCATCACTGGCTTGATACTAATGAGAGGAGGTTCTGGTGTAAATAGATTTTTGCACTTCATGTGACTATATTATATCAATAATTATCCCTACTAACATATGTTTTCTCCCTAAGATGTGTGAGTTATTATTGGGTGTGTTTTGGAGGACGGTCGAGCTACCAGAGATGGATCGAGAAGCAAGGAGACAGTTAACAAGAGACTCTTTCCACGTTACAAGAGTCTATTAATGGAGTCAGAGGAAAGGAAGAGTACAAAGTGCATGATCATAGCCCACTCATATTATGTACAAGGAGATGCATAGAGATCTTAGAACTTCCTTCAGTAACATGATGGTCAATCCTAAACATTGTATCTATTATGTTTTAATACCATTCTTCTAGCTTTCTTTTATGTTTTAATACCATTCTTACAGCTTTCTTTTTTTTCCATAGATATTCACGAGCCCTAGAGATGATACAATTATAGATGTATTTGCAGGTTGTGGGGGTATAAGAAGGCTATGGCATTGTCTTTGCATTGAAGAGGATCAATATATTGCTTGCACTCTTCTTCAAGATCTTCCACATGATCCATCCCAATAGACTTCACTTGGATATTTATGGGCTATATACTTTTTTACATCACTTTTTGATATTTATCATGCACTTGATAGATATGGATTTTTTTAGGTATGTTACATGAGGGCGTATGTTTTTTTATGACATTATAATTCATGTTGTATATGTGAAATGGGTGTCATGTATACAAGTTGTATATGTGGAAGGGTGGTATTGTTCATGTTATATATAAGATTTCAGACTTTGTAGAGATGTGAGTTAATGCTATGCTAGGTGGCTTTGAAGAACTGTGATCATGTTTTAACATGCTTGAGAATCTCCTATGTGTACTAGTTGATGAAGTTGCATATGGTCTCTATAAAGCACCACTAATGGACACTGTCTAAAGATATAAGGAATTACATGTATATGATGTTTGAGCTAGAATTAAGGTTTGGGACAAGGGCTACCACCTACCCAAATATTACTTCCATGTTTTCAAAATTAGGATTATTATATTCTTAAACAAGTTTATATTTTGACTTTATAAACATGCATATATAATGGTCAGAGCATGT
>NC_141046.1:67256894-67429394 GCF_041138505.1 Cibotium barometz | reverse complement strand
ATATATATATATATATATATATAAAGAAACTCATTCAATGAGCAAATGACTTGATGGTGACAATTAATTTATTGTTATTTATACAATAACAATAAATTTCGTGTAGAGAAAATCCTTTAACAAATTGATTACTTATACAAGAAGTATATCTCGTTTTTATACTATGACTAGTGGGTGGTAGCAATGAAAAAATAGAATAAAGCTTTTTATAATTTTGAATGGGAGGAATGTTCATGTGGGATTCACCAATGAGGTGATGCCATGTGGGTTAATATTCTTGTAGTTTTTGTAAAAATTTGCCCAAATCATGCCTATCTTGCTTCCACACAAACTTTGTCGCACTCCTACCATAAAATTCTCTCACACTCCCATGCGTTTCACAATTTTATGTACTATATAGTAATGACAAGAATGCTATTGAAAGTGTACCTATTAGAATTTGTGTATTTGTCATGACTCATGAGGTAAGTGCTCCAATCATTAAATATAAATGACTCCTCTAATTCCTTTACACATGAACATGGTAAACCAGCATCACACATTGGTGACATATATTTTTTAACCACATGTAAACTTATTTAGTGCCTGTGTGTATGAGTGGAAAAACAAAGAGAAAAAAACTATACACACAAAATATGGAAAGAAAGTGGCACAAGTTTTTTCTTGAAATATAATCACTAGAATGTGCCATTCCCCCATTTAGAAGAGCACTATCAATGCTTAAAGTCAAGGATAACAAATCGTAAATAGTAGTATAGCATCCAAGATTGTACTTATGTGAATTTGCTTCAAAATTGATAAAAGCGATCTCAATCCTTGTTTAATATATGTTGCTACCTTCAAATAATGATACTATTTTATGAATTGTATACACAAAAAGCAAAACATATTATTATATTATTATAGAGAGAGAGAGAGAGAGAGAGAGAGAGAGAGTTGTGCAAGAGTGAGAGGGGTGCTACGAAGCTAACCTATGCATGTGTTGTCAGCTTTAGTGAAAATCTTTGATGACATTCATCAACACAATGAGCTTAGGCAAGACTATCACGAACAATAAGGTGTCCAAGTTATTGGACACATGGCTTGGCAAGCCTAGAAATTTGGAAAAGATCATAGTGGTGACAATGGATATAGAGGTGAGTGCCAATATAGTCAACATCATCAAAGTCTATGATGCACCTCATGATGCTACATGTCCTCTTGCTACCTCTAAGAAGATGTGGCCACTACGCATGGTGTACATTGATGTGCCTCACAACTCCATTCATGAGACCTTGTGCTTTGAGATGCACAATCTATGCCATCCCAAGCACCTAGACTTGAGTGATAACCATTCACACAGATTTGGGTTATTGGTCTGTTTAAAGATTTAGTTTGTTATAATGTGCAATCCCTTGCTCTTGTTATTAGATGAGTTTTAGAAATGTTGTCATTGCTTTTGCACGCCCTGTGAATGGATGGTTTGATTTTACACTTCTTTTTGATAGCTCGGTAGCCTTGCTCTCAGGGCTACATCCTCACTACTTCGACGTATGTACATGCTATGCACTTCTACAACAAAATGTCAATGACATTAGCATGTGCAACATCCTCACCACATCTAAGTATGTATAATATGTGCACTTCTCCAGCAAAATGTTAATGACATCAGCTGGGGTGATGATTAGGAGAATGAAACCTCATCTTTACAAGCTTCTAAACCTTGGGCACTAGTTTTTGTGTACAGAGAAAGTTGAGAAATGCAAACCACAGAGGTTTTAATAACTACTTATTGCTGCGAGTCATTGCATCTATGTTTACAAACTTGCAATGCATGTGATGTAGATTGGGTAGATGATGGGTGCACACTCTTAGCTATAACTACATTAAAGGGGAATACTTCTAAACATTTTCTAAGGGAGTTCTTGCCACTTAAGTATATTATCACATGCTATACATCTCTATAATATTTTACTATGATGGGTGTGCACTCTTAGCTATAACTATGTTGAAGGGAAATTCTCTTAACTATACTACACTGAAAGAAAATGCTCTTAGCTATAGCTACACTGAAGGGAAATGCTCTTAGCCATAACTACACTGAAGGGAAATGCTCTTAGCCATAACTACACTGAAGGGAAATGCTCTTAGCTACATTGAAGGGGAACTACACTGAAAGGAAATTCTCTTAGCTATAACTACATTGAAGGGGAACTACACTGATGGGTGCGCACTCTTAGCCATAACTACACTGAAGGGAAATGCTCTTAGCTACATTGAAGGGGAACTACACTGAAAGGAAATTCTCTTAGCTATAACTACATTGAAGGGGAACTACACTGATGGGTGCGCACTCTTAGCTATAACTACATTGAAGGGGAACTACACTGATGGGTGCACACTCTTAGCTATCTACACTAAAAGAGAATGCTCCATGTGAGTATACTATCACATGCTATACAACTTTATAAATAACTTTCATCCTCCTCTTTAAAGGGGAATGCTCTAAAAAGTTTTCAAAGGGAGTGCTTCTAACCATGTAAGTATATTATCACATGTGATACAACTCTATATTAATTTGCTATCATCCACTTTCATCAGTAAAAGTGCTCATCAAAATGGGGAAATGGCATGATCCCATATGATCATAATTTTAAGGAAAGATTTGTGCCACCTCCCGATCATACTACCTTGTGTATGGTCTCCCCCCCCTCCCCCCCATTCACATGCATATGCACAGAAGAAGCATCATTGTAATCAGCTTCATTGAAAAAGTATCATTGTAATCAGCTTCATTGAAAAAGTATCACATGCATATCCACAGAAGAAGCATCATTGTAATCAGCTTCATTGAAAAAGTATCATTGTTATAATCAACTTCATTGAAAACTCATGTTGGCCAACATGTTATTGTCAGTGTGCAAGTCTATCTTCTCACTCTATCTACTCACTACTTCAGATGTGCACAAGAAAGCACGTTTTGCCATGCAGTTTTAACTTCACATTAAAAAAAGCTTCAAAGATGATAAAGAGTGCACCATGGGGTTAGAATATCAAATCTAATAAAAGCACCCAATGTCTACTTTTGCTATTAATTAATCAAGATGTTTAAAAAAGAAATTATTGGACCTTAGGTGCTTTCAAGTTTTAGACCTTTGACACACAAGATTTGGTAGATTCATGTCATGATGCTAATGTGAAATTCTACATGGGCTTTTTGACACATGTCCCCTTTTCTTTCATTTGTTATCTTGGGTGTAGGATATGATTTTAAAAAACTTGATAAACCTTATATGATAGAAAACAAAAATCCTTAAGTTTGCATGCACACTGCCCCCCCCCCTCTCTCTCTCTCTCTCTCTCTCTCTCTCTCTCTCACACACACACACACACACACACACACACATTCTCATCTATAATAAGCAACTTATAAAGGTTTGAAAACCTATATCAAATGCTTTAAGGACTTTCACACACACACATCCACACAAGCACATTCACACCTTGTCTTCTTTAACCGACTTATCAAAAGGCTAATTTTAGGGATCTTTGTTAAAAGTTTTGCATGTGATTTACATTCAATTCGCTAAAGATCTGCCATTAGTAATAATCTTAGGCATGCTTCTGCAACACCCTTGGCAATACGTGCTAGTGAAGGTATTCATGAGGAGAGTTGGCAGCACCGACCCTACTACACCTATAAAAATAGACGGTGAGTGCTACGCATTAGGATATTTTGGAGGTCATTCGTAGGGCCTTTTGTAGAGAGAGAAAAAGGAGTGCATCCAATCAGGAAGAAGGTAACGTTACGTTGAAAAATAGGTTATTTCATTTTTCTAAATCCAAAAACTCTTCTTTTTCACCTCAAAATGTACTCTACTTACACTTGATAGTCACTTTTTACACCCGAATGCATTAAACACACCTACACTTTTGTAGGGAGGGAAACTTCTATTCGTATCCATGTATTAAATACACATCTTTGCAAAGGAGGGAAAATTCCCTCCTTCTCAAACTTCCTCTTGGGCTTAAACAATATCTCACGCTCTTTTCATTTCCTCTACCACTCCATTTTCTAAAGCTTCAGCCTTTTGTACTCTGTTTCTTCTTGAAAAGATGGGTAGCAAATCTCGTTTTATATCATCCCAATTTTGCCCCACTAATGCCATCATAGATGATTCAATTCCTAGGGCAAGGAGACCAAGATCATCAGTGTTTGTTATACTTGTATCCAACTCTCTCAATGCTATACATCATCAAGGAAGTCCTAGTGCAGCATATATATATGCATAATGAGCTTGTGCTTGAGAATCCAGATGACATAAAATAGCCCTCGCATAGACCAAACTATAAGTTAATCTATCACTTGTCAATCTTTCATTTTCTCATAATGGTCTAATGAACTGTGTAAACTATCTACGTCTATGGTTGCAGATGTGAACCCCTCATAATATGAGGAGTGGGAGCCAGTTCAGTACATCATTGGAATTATGAATGTGGTTCATGCACACATTGGTCGGCTACAGTATGAGGGAAGGAGCAACAAAATCCTTGTAGATGCAGGAATCTTTTTCTATGATCATTTCTACCATTTAATAAATAAGAAACACAATCGTGGCCGCTTGAAAGAGCTACCTTTGCAAGCTAAGTGGAACTACATGGATTGGCCTATCCCAGACCCCTCAATAATAGAGTTAGCAAAGAGCAAGCTCTTTAAGGATATGCAACGCTCTCTACGAGGGAGCATTCCAACTCGTGTAGTAAAAATTATTGTATACCTACTAATTACTGTGTTCGTGGAACTTTTTAGCTTATTTTAGGTGAAGACAGCGAGAACCATGCTCGTCTGCAAAGATTTAGACACATTCCTCTTAGCAAGACTTCTTGATGAGGGATGGCCGAGTAAAGTTTTTGATAATATCCATTGTAACATTGTACTAGTGGAGACAGTACTTGCGAAGTACATGATTGCAACTCAAACTTTTATCTTGTCATTCTGGTATAGTAGGTCCCGTTACATCAATGGAGGTACCAATGGATCAGGAAGCCGCAAGTGTAATGGACGACAAAGTCATAGACATTGAAGTGATTCATAAAGCTTCAACACTGGTGACAATTGTTTCTATACAATAGAAATGCAATTTACAACAGCTAAGGAAGGATATTGTCGAAGAATCCTTGTAAGACACGCCGGCACACTTTAATTTCATTCACAATGGAAGAAAGGTCCTCCTTAGAAGGGAGCGACTAATACAATGTAAAGAATTGTGTAACACGGTCAAGATCATTCCTACTTGACAATACCCACTCCAATGTGCTCTTCTGACATAATTAATCAAGTCTATCTTGTTAATGACACTCCTACTTGACATTACAAATTTGAATGTACTCTTTTAACATAATTAATCAAGAGCCTTTTGTTCGAGACAGTACTTTCAAAAAACAAGACAATGTATACTATTTTCCAAGACACATTACTTGAGTAAGAATAGAACAGTTGAAGACATTACATTACAAAAAAGGATTTCTCATTACATAATCTTGTACAAAGTCTTTTGATTTGTACAGTCCATCTAAATATGGAATCAATTGTTCTTCCAAATAAACATCATCTGCATTACCTTCGAAAGGAAGGGGTGATATCCATGTTCCAATGGGATTATACATAGCCTTCTCTCAGGAGTATCATCAATTAATAATGTATTTGTGGGATTATACGGGTGTTGGATATCCACATAGCGCTTCATAAGAGTAAGGGCACCCAAGGTTTGTTGGGATGAAAAACAACTGGGTCAATGTAACAGTGCAAAGGGTCATATACAAAATACAATTATGTTTCCTCAATCTTAGATTCTCTCAAAACTAGCATGACAAGAGGCCTCAAATTATGCATCATCATTGAGGACCAGATGGCCAATCTAAAGTGCTTAGTTACAAAGTTGATAAATTGATACAGTTTGGGTCTTAGCATGACATGCATTTCCCCGACTTTATAATTCCCTGTAACACTTGGTCCAAAGCTCTTGGACTGTCTTTTGAGCAGTAATCCATTAACATCCAAGATGATAAGCCTCCTCAGTGTCTGGAACCATTATTGGCATGATTCTAATCAGTTTGAATATGATTGAAACTTATAATCATTGTTAAGGGACAAAAACATCTAATAGAAACAATTCTTAAAATTGAGTTGGTTACATTACATCAGGTAAATTAGGCTTGGGATCTTCATCAAGCTTGGGATCATCATCAGACTTAGGTCCCCAGCTCGGCCTCTACAGTCTGCTTCGCATCTGTCTTCTCTTCAGGCTTCGGCTCTGCCTCTTCAGGCTGTTCTACCTCATTAGCCTTGGGATGTTCAATGTTAACCTCCACATTGGACCTTGGCTCTACCTCTATGTGCTTAGAGGGCTTTGGCTCGCCCCCTATAGCCTAAAGGAGCACCTTGACGTCTGCAGGATCGGGGAATTCCAGCTAGTTCTCCTCGGACATCTTTGTGCTATTCTTTAGTATTAATCTTATCATGGTCACTCTGTACCACCGCTCCACATAGTTCCTATCATAATTCTGTAATGCGGTCTGAAAAAACCAAATTCACAATGTCAAACCGCAAATCTAGCTAAATCAATGTCCACCCGATGATTCTTCCACTTACCTTAGGCATGAAGGGATTCATGGAGAAGAGACTTTGGAGAATATATTAGAAATAGAGAGAGAGAGAGAGAGAGAGAGAGAGAGAGAGAGAGAGAGAGAGAGAGAGAGAGAGAGAGAGAGAGAGAGAGAGAGAGAGAGAAGTTTGTGCAGTTTGGTGCGATACGTCTTTTGTAAGGGTAATGGAGTTGCTTTATCGCGCCAAATTACACAAATATAAGAAGGGGTTTCTCTCCTTTTCTAATTTATGCCAGTGTCTTATGTATCAGAACAGAGAAAGCTTAAGCGCGGAGTCACTACGTTGGATCTTGAGTTTAGTGCTTCGGGTAGGAACGACATGCGAATGAAGTCTACAAAGCTGTTGATGAGAACAAAGAAAAGATCTATTGACTTTACTACTGACGACCCTGTTATGGCAAGGATAGATGAGCCACAACTTGTGAGAGGATAGACAGAAGATCAAGGGTTTCCAACTGTGGAGTCGGGAGAATCAAGTTTCCCCCTTTACTTTGTAAAGGATCATAGTGATGAGGAACCCCATTCAGAAGACTAGGATATGGAGGCAGATGAACAGGAGAAAGCAGGTGTTCTTAGTCTAGTGTCCCTTTTTAAGCGACCTGCTTGCCAGAGTCTCTCTGTTACATTTCGATTTCTCAACGGAGGCTAAGGAAGAGATGCCGAAGAGGAAGAAGCAGAAGAAGAAGGAGCAACGTCTTAGTACTGACATGAAGGAAAAGAAGGAGGAAATTTTTTAGAGCAATGATCGTGCTCTAATTGATGAGAAACTTTTCGATTTTGTATGTAACGCAGGAGCTGCTGATGATGACTTTCACATTATTGTTGAGATGTTTAACAAGCCTTTGCCAGTAGAGCCAATTTTGGACTAGCATGTAGAGTACATGTGTCGAAACACAAGGACGGTTTCGAAAAATTAGTATCCAAAGAAAGGCTGTTACTAAATCAATCAAGCTTATGTGCACTTGCTGGATTGTGCACACGAAGTAAGAAGGCAAACAGTTTTCTATACAAGAAGTACCAGGAACTCCCATCCTCCTACAAGCCTACTTGGTGTACCTTGCACTTAAGTTGCTGCAGGCTATTGTATGAGCCATTTGGATTCCTCTGTTACTTACATTGCCTCTATAAAGAGCTTCTTGAAAGGGGTGAAGAACTACTGTATGAAGGTACTATTCAAGATGAAATTTCCCAAGAAGATAAGTTACCTTCTGAGGAGGCAGAAGTTGAAGAAGAGATACAGTTAGTATAGGAGGAAGAGGAGGCAAAGTCTATGGATATTGTTGCTCTTAAGACGTCAATAATACAGAGACCTCTACATGTAAATCTCTTCAAAGTGGACCAGTGTGGTCTAGTATTGCCAGTGCTGCCAGAATTCATTGTGGATAACAAACGTTATGTACTATTATCTGACATTCAGAATATTTTCAGTCTTAGGGAAGATTTGGCTTTATGTGCTATTGTCAATTTTCAGGAAGAGGGTAGTGGTTTTGTCTCAGAAGAGATGATAGTGATGACTTAGCATTGGAGGAAAATTACAATAGTAAAGAGTGTCTCAATATATGTTTGGGCAAAGCACAGAAGTTCAAAGATGATAGATTTGTGCCAGACGATAAAACTTTCATGGAGCTGCAGGCCAAATATGACTTTAATAAGTTGAATGAATCCACAAAGGAGTGGATGAACATAGTAGGAGAAGATACTAAAAGTTCTATTAACCTTTGGCAAGATCAACTGTTGATGATAGATGAGACTCGAGTTCTCTCTCTCTCTCTCTCTCTTTGTGTATGTGTGTGTTGTGTGTTTGTGTGTGTGTGAATGTGATATGTAGACTTATGTTTCCTTAATTATTTTGTTTTGCAGAGTACATTTGAAGTCAATGACGAATTCTTGCAGCGTCATGAAAGGGAGTACTGTGGCCGAGACACAGCTCTCTCTCACTACCTAAGCAAATTGTCTAAAGCAAAGATTATAATCTACCACAATGCCATGAGCTAGGAAAGGAGAGTTGCAAATTTTTTATTCAAGACATTGTCCCTATTATTAGGTGCAATGATTATTCCTAAAAGATATGAGAAGATTATTTTAATAGAGAAGTCTCCTACCTTAGAAATTTTTGGATGCTACCCTGGTTATGCTAGCAACCGAAGGGGTTACTTTCATACATATGCTTCAGTAGTATTGTCTCTAGGCATAGAGAACCCAGAGGAACTAGAAGAGTATAGCAAACACCGTTTGCTAAGGTATAAACGAAAGCCAGAACCACAGGAATTGCCAAAGTCATTAGAATGGAAAGATACATTGTAAAAGACTTATGTGTTACATCTATTTGTCCAACGATGATTAACAAAAATCTTTTGTTCTCTCCATTTGTTTTGTGCTTCTATGGCATCTGAGTTTTTAAATGCTTCGGAACGCTTCAATCTATTCCTTTCCATATGTCTCAGTGTCTACATCAGTTTGGATGATCTCAAGGTTTCTTTTTTATGTGGTTGTTGTAGTATCCTTCTATAGAACCATTGGAACACTTCTTGTAGGCTGTTTGCCTTACTTTTTCCACCACTATGTTGTGTGTGCCTAAAATATGCATTTTGAGCCATATAGTGTGATTTCTTGAGTCCTTGTGTCTTCCAAATAAAGTAAGGCATGTGGTTGTGGAGAATATGCTGCATAAGAAAACATTCAATGTAAGTTAGTATCGAGGGCTAGGAAACAACTGTAAGCTAGAAACATACCATGTAGTGTGTAATGTTGGTGTGTTAGTGCAAGTAGCTCTGAATGCTTGTAAGTTGTCTTGAAAGCTCTTTTTGTCTTGCTAGGAGTAGTTGAATTTCTCACACGTTTGGAACAGAGTAGTTGAATGCCAAACATCTTCTTTGACATTCCTTGAAGCACCTTCATGGTCTTTCACTGCATTATGAAGCTTTTTCCACTGTTGGTATTCAATTCTACTTGTGTAGGTTGTTGTATATTGCTTTCCTAACTTTGTAGGTTTGTGTTGCTGATTATTCATTGGCTTGGAAAGAAATCTTCTTGCCTTAACACCTCCAATGGAGGGCTTCATTGGAACTACCTTTTCATTTGATAACTTTTTAGTGTCCTTCAGAATCTGGACATTACCTCCATGTAGTCTAATTTCTAATAGCACCTTCTCCAATGCACATATGGCTTCTTTCCTCTTTGCTACATTCTTGATCTTCCAAGCAAATCCAACATGGAGATATACCAGTTTCTCTATGATACGACACAAAGCATGAAGCGTGCATATATTCACATTGGAAAGAGGAATCTCAAACACTGGTTTAAAGTTCTAATCCAAAATTTGTCTATTCGGTCTCCACCACTTAGAGTCCATCTCACCCTTGCGGAGTCCATGCAATAAAGGCATGGAGACTTTGCATTGGTCCCTTTGCTGCAATTAAATAAGCACTTGAGAGTCTTCAAGTCACCCACAAGATGCCATTGGACTTGAAATTCCCCCCTTTTCTCTACATGGAGCATCTTGGTTGCATTCATATGTTTTTTGATGAGATTGGGGATATGTGTTTGATGAAATACCCAAAACAAGGATTCATGGTCCTCTGTCTTGACCTCAAATGAACCTAGCCACCATATGTTCGTCTCGGACTGCACACTAAAATACTTTGGATCATCCCTACTGCAATTACAAAGAGCCCTATTCATAAGTGTTATTGTGACCCTTTCCATCTTTTTCTCCTTGATAATCTCGCACTCATCAAGCTTGATGACAAACTAAAGTACACCTCCTATCTCCTCAAATGTAATATCATAAAACTCCACCGTTCTCTTTTGCAAGAGCTCCAAGTCCATGAATATATTGTTGTGTTCATTGTAGAATATGCTGCCGCCTTCTCCCTTAAACTCTCTTACAATGTGGTATGAGTGACCAACATAGTGAAGCTGTTCTGTGTTTAATTCCTCCCTATGTCTCCAAACTTTTGTAGGTGTTGGAAGTAGCTTTGCTTTAATGCCTTTGGCCTCAAGGAGGAATGACACTGACTTTTGGATGGCACTATAACCCTTACGACTGACTCCACTTGAATCCATGGTGGATTGAATATCCGCAGCTGAAACTGTATTGTTGGTTACAAATTCATCCACTATATCTCGTTGAACCACCTTGAACTTCTTCTTTTTTATAATTTCTCTTGCCATTCTTGATGTCTCACGAATGGTTTTAGCTGCTTTGCTGGATTAAGATTGGGATTGATATTCTCTTTGTCAGGATGTATGACAACTCTACTCATTACTAACGTAGAGAACATGTAAATCACAAAGAAGCCCAGCAAATCAAATAATATTAACTGCTAACATAAAAGACATGTGAATGGGAATGTAATCAGTGCAATCTTGCCTTATGGCTTGGATTCTCTTCTTCAGGCCTCCAAAACCGAGCCTTAAGGTCTCGACGTTTTTGAGCTTTCTTTTCCGTATGCGCCATCCAATGATTGTCTTTTTCTCAATATTTGCAGAGGTCACTTCTTAGTTTATTGATTTGACATTCTTGTTCTTCCAATCTAACTTTCCATGTCTTGCATTCACTAGACAAGCTAAGAAGCTCATTTGCTAAGTGTTGTGAATAATGCCTTTCTCTTTCTTGCATGTAAGAAATTGACTTGCAATATCCTAGTAAGCCTGTGGCGCCATCACTTGCAAAACGTAAGAGAGTTGTGGGATTTGAAAAGGGATGATGTGAAGCAGTACGGGGGACAATAGGATAGATGGAGCCATCACACCAAAGGTCTATGTGTTGCTTCCCCAACAACCTCATCTGATCTTTAACATCTGATGAGAGCAATAGTTGTCCACTTCTGCGTTTTTGAATGGATGCATACGCACTATCTAGATCAATGTGCAGATGGTACTTTCTCTTAATGCTTTCATGATTAGACTCTTTAATAGAATGAGCGTGTATATGGTTGTTCTCCATTGGAGTGTTTTAGGAACGCGAGTAAGTATATTATATGATGCAGAGTGAAAGAATATGACTGGCTATGGTGAGAGAAGGCTTGTATTTGTCTTTTGAAATTGAAGATGAAGATTCTAATTCCCTCCAAATTGTCTTCCCTGCAAGAATATCCTCTCCTGAACTAATTTTATTCTTGAAGTTTCGAATGTATCATTTCAAAGAAGGTTCCAACGAACTATAAGACGGCCACCTGGGAGAAAATTTTCCTCTCTGGTTCAGAGACTACACGTTTATGGCTTTTACATTCTCTTTATTTTAATATTTCAAGATTTTTTCTAGAGAGAGGAAATAAGAATCGACTATCTTCTTACAAGGCCCTACGAATGACCTCCAAAATGTCCTAAAATGACACTCACGTAGCCCGTGTCTTGGTGCTTTTCTACCATGTTTATCGTACTTGCATCAGCATGGAGCTCTTCCTCTCAGAGGTAACTCCATAGTGATCATACAGATTAGATATGGCTATATTGTCTATGGGATAGTGACCAGTCGAATGCCATTAATGGATTTCTTAAAGTTCTTGTTTGGATAAAGCATGCGACTCATGATGTATGTGGAGAAGAAATTGTGGTTTTTTAATTAATTAAATCTGTGTGGTCGTTGTGGGTTGATCCCATTTTGGGTATAGATACTCTGATTCTTAATGCATGTGCCTTATATTGTATGAAGTAAAACTATGAGGCTCTGATTATAAGTAGTGGTGGGATAATGACAGTGAGAATCCCATCAGACATCTGATTCTTAATGCATGTGCCTTATATTGTATGAAGTAAAACTATGAGGCTCTGATTATAAATAGTGGTGGGATAATGACAGTGAGAATCCCATCAGACATATATCGATGCTTAGATTTGTTGGAATTAGGGTTGCAGGAATGCACACACAACTTCAAGAAGATGAGGAAGCTTGAGCACAACACAGTAGTGTATTATGAGTGCCAAAAATGAAAGATAACAAGCCCTAGAAGATAATGGGCGTATATACAATGCACGGGGGAAAAAACCTCCTAGTGAGGGAAAAAGTGCCCCGGCGGTCCTAAGTGTGTTCACACACATCACTACTATAATATGGTAACAAATCCCCCCTGGAGTGATGCGGTGAACAAGAGCTAGCACTCATGTATAGGGAAGTGTCTAGCTATGTGGACGAATCCACAAAAGGGAGTAAGCCCAAAGCTTTGCGAAAAGCTTCGAACTTCTCACGAGGCAGAGCCTTTGTGAAAAGGTCTGCAAGGTTATCCTGTGTTGGCACATAAGCCAAACTGATCTCTCCTGCAGAGAGTCTCTCCCTGACATAATGGTAGTGCACCTCAATGTGCTTCGTACGAGCATGGAACACTGGGTTCCGCGCAACTGCCAATGCGCTCTGACTGTCAGTGAAGATGGTGGTGGCAGATGGCTGCCCAACACCCAAATCAGCCATAAGGCGTCTGAGCCACACACACTCAACCGTAGCTGTGAAAGCTGCCCTGTACTCAGCTTCACAACTAGAAGTGGCCACAGTAGGCTGCTTCTTGCTCAACCATGATATGCATGAGCTTCCAAGCATGAAGCAAAAACCACTCGTGGACACGCGTGTGTCATAACAACCAGCCCAGTCAGAATCTGAAAAAGCATGTAAATCTGGCGGCAATGATCCCCCCTTGGGATAAAACAACCCAAGATGCCGAGTACCACTCAAATAGCGAAAGATACGCTTCACTGCCTGCCAATGCTTAATGCCTGGGCTATGCATAAATCTGCTCACCTGTGAGACTGCAAACTGAATGTCTGGCCTCGTAATGCATACATAAATGAGGCAACCAACAGCTGTCTGATAGAGTGTGACATCAAAGTGATCTCCAGCATCATGAAGACTCAACTTCAAACCTGTCTCCATTGGAGTAGCAATAGGCTTGCAGTCTTCAAGGCCAAATCTCCGCAACAATGTTTCAATATACTTTGTCTGACACAAAGCAATACCTCCATCACACTGCTTAAATTGTATCCCCAAATAATGATGCAAATGCCCCAAATCTGACATCTCAAAAGAGGCATTCAAATCAGCCTTAAAATCAGCAATATGACTCTCATTTGGTCCTGTGAGCAGCATGTCATCGACATAGAGAGCAATGATTAGATGTACACCATCCACACGTTTAACATACAAAGTGCTTTCTGTTGGACTATTCTGAAACCCATGTGCAGTCAAATATGCATGTATTTTTTCATACCAAGCTCGTGGAGCTTGCTTTAAACCATATAAAGCCTTTTTTAACCTGCACACTTTGTTTTCCTGCCCTCTTTGAACAAAACCACGAGGCTGCGATACATACACCTCCTCATGCAAATCTCCATTTAAGAACGCAGTCTTTATGTCCAGCTGATGTACATTCCAACCATTATGAGCTGCTAATGCACAGATGCTACGAACAGTGGTCATACGACATGTGGGAGCAAAAGTCTCATCAAAATCAATGCCCTTCTCTTGAGCATAACCTTTTGCAACAAGCCTAGCCTTATGGCGATCCACTGTGCCATCAGGCTTACGCTTCAATTTGTATACCCACTTAGTGCCAATGGCCTTCTTGCCAGGGGGCAAGTCACATAAAGACCATGTACTATTCTTCATAATAGCATCGTATTCTGCTTGCATAGCAGCCATCCAATTTTCTGAACTTTGTGCCTCATCAAATGAAACAGGCTCACTTTCATCGCACATACTAGAAACAGCCAATGCATAACAATCTGACGCATAAGAGGCACCATGAGAGCCAGAACGAGTGCGACTAGACAAAGGGGCATCCAACTTGCTGTCACGCAAAGTCTGCACCAGCCATCTAGGCATGTTCCTAGAGCCCTCAATCTCTTGTCTCTCATCCTCAAGTGCATCATGCACATCTGCATCAGATATAGGCTGATCTGTGCCATCATTTAAAACCTGCATAGGCTGAAAAACTGCCTCATGAGGTATTGCACTTGACTGTGCACCACTGAAAAGAGGCAACAATGTATCATAGACATCACGTGAGCTGATATCTGTCTCCTTAGTACATGAAACCAAGGGCTGAACTGCATCTTCCACAAATACAACATCACGGCTAACCAAAATGCGCTTTGTCTGTGGATGATACAAACGATAGCCTTTGCTCTCAGCACTATATCCAACAAAAATACATTTGACAGCTTTGTCATCCAATTTTCTGCGATGTTGCACAGGCACTAATGCATATGCCAGGCAACCAAAAACACGTAAATGGCCAACAGATGGCTTGCGGCTATGCCAAGCCTCATATGGAGTGACAACCTGTAATGCTTTGGTGGGACACCTGTTTAGTACATAAGTGGCACACATGACAGCCTCAAGCCAAAAACCATGTGGTAGACTTTGACTCTTAACCATACATCTTGCCATTTCCATGAGAGACCTGTTTTTTCTCTCAGCCACACCATTTTGCTGTGGTGTATACGGCACTGTACATTGGTGTTTTATCCCACGCTCAGCCAGAAATGCATTAAATTCTGAAGACATATACTCCCCCCCTCGATCTGAACGGAGGGTGCCCATCTTACTTTCTGACACATTTTCAGCCATAACCAAAAACTGTTTGAAGCACAAAAACACTTCGGACTTTGCCTTCAAAGGATATACCCATGCATGCCTGGTAAAATCATCAATGAAAGTCACGAAGTAAAGGTAGTTTCCAAATGATGGAGTTTGCATGGGACCACAAACATCACTGTGAACAAGCTGCAATCTGCGTTCAGCTCTCACTGATCCATCTTTGGGAAAGGAAGCACGCTGCATTTTACCCAATATGCAGCCCTCACAAACATGCTTGACAGGTGCCTCAAGCTTAGGCAAAGAAGACACCATTTCAGATTTCTGCAGGCGCAGCAAACTTGCAAAATTCAGATGACCAAAACGTGCATGCCACAGTTTTGCATCTGAAATAGCCTGCGTATCCATAATAGCACATGCTGAATCCTCTACACATTTGCCATCCATATTGAGCTTATACAGCCCTCGACATAGTGAACCAGATGCTACAATGATGTCACCACAAGAGAGATCATGAACAGTACATCTGTCATCCACAAATTTTACAACCAAACCTGTTTTGGCAAATGCGGAGACTGACAGCAGATTCTTTTTGATCCCTGGCACATACAATGCATCAAAAAGTGTAAAGGTGTTGCCATTTGCAACATTCAGCACAATCTGTCCAACTCCTTCAACGGGATAAGAGGAGTTATTGGCACAAGTGACAGTATTTCCTGTGGGAGCAGACTCAAGGAAAGTGAATAAACCGCGCTGCGAGGTGATATGCTTAGTGGCACCACTGTCAAAGTACCATACATCTGAATCTACTGCAGACATACATGTGTCATGCAAAGATGGGTCATAACTGCACTGCGCATTGAATGCCCATTCTGTATCTTGAACAACATTAGCAGATTCATTGTTAGAAGGAGAGGCATCTGCAACAGCCATACCAGCCTCTTTCTTCTTAGCCTCTTTCGCAGCCAGCTTAGGACACGCTTTGATGACATGATCATTTCCCTTACAGTACTTGCAAAATGTCTTCTGTTTGTCACCCTTCTTCTCATCTTTGTCTTCCTTCTTTGGTTGCGCAGCATTTGCAGATTTCTGCTTACTAGAAGAAAAGCCAGCTTTACCTTTCCCGCTTCTCTGACTAGCAACGAAAGCTTGATCTGCGACACGCATAATATTCCTGTTTTGCCTTGACTGGTCTTCTTGCAGCAAAACAGAAACTAACTCCTCAAATGATAAGGCATTGGGATTGCCTTTCATCATCAAGCGAAGAGTGGAAGCAAAACCCTGATAAGAATCTGGTAGACCATTCAAAACAGTCTGCACAAGTGAACTGTCTGACAAGATTTCATCTGCAGAAATGAGCTGCTCTTTGAAATCCTTGATCTTTGTCAAAAAGCTATCCATAGAATCACCTTCGTTCATATGCTCACTCTCCAACTGTTTTCGGAGGTAAGCAACACGAGCCTCATTTCTTGCCTGATACAATGTGGCAAGTACATCCCAAGCATCCTTAGAAGTCCTGCAGGAGCGAATATGTGGGATAATGGTACGTTTGACAGACAGCGCAATCAAGGCATGAGCCTGCGCATCTCTACCATCCCAACGAATCTGCTCTGCTGAAAGTGGTGGTTCTCGAACAGCTGCTACAGCACTTGTGCCTGCACCATCATCAACAGTACCTGTTTCTGATGTGTTTGCAGCATTCCCAGCCACAATAGGACGTGCATCAATACCCTGCACAATGTTCCATAACCCCTTTGCTACCAATACATGTCGCATCATATATGCCCACAATGGATAGTTGGTGCCATCCAACTTATCCTCAGCAGCCAACATGCGGAATACATCATTGTTGTCAGCCATGGCCAATGACTGTACTACTAGATGTAAATGCTGTCTGTAAGAGGTAAACCTGTATAAAATCGACCTGTGCTATGTAGCACAGCCCAAAACAGACGAATGGGCACCTGTCCTGCAGATTTTAATCTTGACAGAAAATCTGCACAGTAGGACGATTTTGCCTGCGCAGTACTTGGAATGCAAAAACGGAGGGCGAAATGACTTCAGATCAAAATTCTGAAACGAACAAGCCCTATGGGCTCTCCCACGGCATATACTAACCTGCAGACGCTCGTGAAACCTCGTCGCAATCGGAGGAGATGAAGCGGCAGGTGCCGGTGATGCTGCCCGGGAGGAGGAAGCCTGCTCTGATACCAATTGTTGGAATTAGGGTTGCAGGAATGCACACACAACTTCAAGAAGATGAGGAAGCTTGAGCACAACACAGTAGTGTATTATGAGTGCCAAAAATGAAAGATAACAAGCCCTAGAAGATAATGGGCGTATATACAATGCACGGGGGAAAAAACCTCCTAGTGAGGGAAAAAGTGCCCCGGCGGTCCTAAGTGTGTTCACACACATCACTACTATAATATGGTAACAAGATTCTAGTTATTCACTTGAATATTACGATGATATGTGAAGCCCAAACGACATTTATAGGATTTTCGTGGTTTGGGATTTTTATGGTTGATTAAATCATGTTACTTACAAACTGTGATTTCAAAATTATCGCTCTGTCAATTTTTCTGCATTCGGCTTCTGATGACTTTAAAAAACGCACATTTATTTGATCCTATAATTGCGTTATAGCCAAGAAATATTTCTTAGCTTACATATGCTCGGGTTCTGAGATTGAGAATACTATGCATGTAGATGAATTTGGCACTAATCTTTGTATTTATTGGGATCTTTAATAAACATCTTGTTTGTAGTCTATAACACATTGACTATGTATTATTTTGGGCTGCAATATGTGAACAATAGGTCAACATAATGGTTTAATACCATGAATGCATAAGTTTAACTCAGCCTTTGTTAACTTGATAGGTTGGGACATATACGGAGGATATCTCTTGGTCTTCTAGGAAAGTGAATTATACCGCTTTTGTAGATAACCTCTTTTTGGGCTCAATACAATGGGCTCTATAGAGTTCTTGAGCAACCATCCCAAAATCTAAGAGTCTAATGGGTGATCTTTACTTTGGTAGGAGTGTCAAATGAAACAGTTGATATACTTCTTGGTCTTGGACTGTATAACAAGAGATATAATGAATACCCACTATGTAACCAATGAGTGCAGATTTGGTATTATTCTCTTGGCTATCACTACATGCACTATTGACAAGGATCATCTAGCCATTTTTTACATACTAATGAAAGGACATAGCACTTAACCTCTTTACCTTGGGCTAGTACTATATCTGCAAACCTTACTTATACATAGAAAAATACACTTATGTGTAACAAGGTAACTAACTCTATTATAGCATGAAAGCGAGGTTATTTGGAGTGACATCTATAGCATGTGCTAGATCCTAAGACACCTGTAATATACACACATGCTAATGATTTGTTTGTCTGTCGTCTGGATGGATGCAGGTAACAGGTTTTATTCTCTCAAAATATCTTTAGGTTTATGCTCTATGCCAAATGCTTTCAAATAATAGAGTCACTGGCTCCACTTACTAACATGATTATTGTATACAAATATGCTATTATATAATCATGTTTAAACATTTTAACTAGTCAAGTTGGATAAGGTTCTTGGATTTTTCTAATTGATGTAGAAGACTGAAAACACACACTATAGCTGCAGTATATATCTCTTATAAAAGGGAGATGTATGGAACCTCTAGCTTGATATTTTTGACCTTACAAGTCTAGCTCTCCTCACTATCATTATGCTCTATGAGCTGATAGGTATTAAGTAGGTGGCTTTACTTTTGGGGCGAGACTAGGGCTCACAACAATTTTGCTTTGCATGCTAGTTGAAGGTAGTCCTTATCTCATACTCATCTCAAACTCTAATAAGTTTCTTTTGGTTTTAAGGGGTGTCGAGATTCTGATGGAACATACCTCGTCGAAAGCTTGCCAGCATGTCTTGGCATGTGTAAAGGATGAAGAAGCTCACAACAACAAGATTCTGTCATCTATAAATGCAAAGATTTTCCCTCTTGGATCCATCTTGCATTTCCTCTCATTTAATGATTGGGTTCGTGTCCTTGCAACTCTTGATAAAAATAAGGATAATGGCAACCAAACCATCTTTGACTCATTATTACAAATACCTATTCTCACTAAAACCTACCATTCAGATCTTACCTCCTTTGTTGTGGTGGGAGCAGATATCTCGAATTTCTTTGGGTTGGAACCTTCTTTCCTTGCTGCTCCATCCACACCCAATGTCCCCCTTACAGGAAATATTTTTAATAGGGATTCAATGGCTATAGAGGCTATTAAGTCTTTTCAAACAGACATGTGTACTATGATCGATTCTCGATTATTAGAATTGGTACCAAAGGTGTCCAAAGTATACCCTTTTCTACCTATTTGTCAGGTTAAGGTAGAATCAATGGGGGTTTCACATCGTCTATGGACCCTTGCAAATAAAGGGTTTTTAGCACCCATCCAAGCAGAAACTTAAATATATCTGGCTAATCTACCACTTTCAATGCTTGAAGAATGCAAAAACCATGCCATCAAAGGTGTTCAATATCTGGAACGAGGAGAACTATTAAAATCACCTTTTTCTATGAGTTTTTTGGACCCATCCAAGTGCTCATCACTTGTGGGCATTTATGGGAGAACAAAAGGTACCATGACTTTTTCAAAGGCCAATGCTAGTTATTATTCTAAAACAATCTGGAATATCTATAGGCCATATTTAAAGCGTGCCTCTGTGAGTTTCTTGATCCTAATGCCCCATGTGCCTTTAGTATAATTTGGTTCGACCATGCCATATGATATGTTCTGAATCACTTGGAGGATCTGAATCCAAATAAACCAATGGTGTTCCATCTCTCACTTCTTTGTTCTTGGCTAGGAGGTCAAGCTAGAAACTTGGTTTTAGTACAAATTGCCTTTCTATAATTTAGACAACTCATGTTGGATGTATTGATTGAACTCAAAGGTGTTCAATATCTGGAACGAGGAGAACTATTAAAATCACCTTTTTCTATGAGTTTTTTGGACCCATCCAAGTGCTCATCACTTGTGGGCATTTATGGGAGAACAAAAGGTACCATGACTTTTTCAAAGGCTAATGCTAGTTATTATTCTGAAACAATCTGGAATATCTATAGGCCATATTTAAAGCGTGCCTCTGTAAGTTTCTTGATCCTAATGCCCCATGTGCCTTTAGTATAATTTGGTTCGACCATGCCATATGATATGTTCTGAATCACTTGGAGGATCTGAATCCAAATAAACCAATGGTGTTCCATCTCTCACTTCTTTGTTCTTGGCTAGGAGGTCAAGCTAGAAACTTGGTTTTAGTACAAATTGCCTTTCTATAATTTAGACAACTCATGTTGGATGTATTGATTGAACTCAAAGGAACATAACCACAGGAACCATTCTTAATAGTTATGGTCAATTTAAAGGGATTAAGCTCATAAATGCGCTTCTTACTCCTTGTATTGATAGCGAATCCCCTTCATCTCCTTCTAGAAAGAAACCCAACTCATCGTTTGGGACACCTAGTACTTTTACCTCTTTTCTCTCCTCTTCTTTTGGCTATAGCTCTGCTAGAAATAAATCAAAATCCTTTACTTCAAAGAATCGTAGGTGTGGTTTTCTCGTCCGAAATTTGCAAGACATGTAATTTTGGATTTTGTGTCCACAGATTTCAAAAAGCCCACTGAGAGAAGGATTCTTTGTACCAAAGATGATATGCAAAAAGATAACTTCTCTCATTGCCTTTTCGCTAACAAATTATTAGAATATGCCTCTCCAAAAGAAGTATTAATAATAGCTTTTGACTTGGTTTTAGGAATGTTAAAATAGGTTGGAGATGTACTGCTAGTATAAAGAAGATTTTTTTTGCAAACATGAGTTCTTACAAGATGATGCTAAATCCCAATGTTTTTGTTTTGATTTCATTACATATGCTAAAGAATTCTCTGACTTTGGTTTACATGTTTGCACGACAAATCTGGACATTGTTCTAGATACGAACATTAGAAGTTTACTTTCTAAAGGACTAAATCACATTCCCACTGAACCTCTAAATCCACATTTGGCCATTAGTGCCATACTAGACTGTCTGGCAAACATTGCCAGTAAACGCCAACTGGAGTCTTCACGACTTAATGCAATTGCAGATGTTGTGCCTCACTTATTTATGGAAAAATTTATGAGAGGGTTCTCTCTTGCAAGAGTATAAGAGGTGGGGCTCCTTTTGTCTGTAAATAAGTGGTGACCGGAGATGCACACACAAAGAGAGAAGCATGGGGACCTGGTGGGGGAGGAGGGAACCTGTGTTTGCTTGTTTGTTTGCATGAATAGTGAATGAGGTGGGAGGAGGGGTTTCGATAGGGGAGGGAGATGGGAGGAGGCGGCTGCACACAGGGTCGAGGAGAGGTGGGGGAGGATCTGAGGTATACCTTAGAGGTGTATATCGTATACGTTAGAGGCCGTCGAATTAATTATTAAAAAGAATGAATAGGTACCCGTCATAAAACAGGTCCCTATTCGAGAAATGACAGGCATAATTTCAGCCATGTCATATAATTATCCCTCGTACTTTACATTTTGAATGTACATGAGAAACGACAGGCATAATTGTCCAATTATTCTAGTTACTTGGATGGCCAAAATTCTAACAACATCAAAGAAGCACTTTTTTCCGCGTGGTTTTACTTTCACATTTAAAAAAACTTCAAAGATGACACCATGGACCTAAAATATAATATTTTATATATATAATATTATATATAATATTCAATCCAAAATAGGCCAATGACGTGATTGCAAATATTAATTAATAATAGTACATACGACCGACCTGGGAAGGCCAATAATATTAATTATGGTAATACTAATACATAGATATAGTGTACTTGTTGGGGTTAAGCAACGATTTTGTGTTAAGACAGAGAGGATGGCGAGAGGCGTCCGTAGTCAGAAGAGTTCATCATCGCCGTCGCCATGGACGCTGGCCTTATTTCTTATGTTAGCCTTGTCGCTCACCCTGCTGGTGCTCCTGGCCTTTGGGATCGTGGCGGTCCCAGCCAGCAGACCCTTTACACAAGGACACACCAACGGAGCTGCTGTTTCCTTGCGCTTACCAGCAATCTCGATCGTACAACATGCAACGAGGTAGGTCTTTGTCCTTGCTTTTTTTTTTTTTTTTTTTTGGGGGGGGGGGGGGGGGGGGGGGGGGGGTCTTTTCCATTATCTTGTATAATAATTCTGAATAGTCTCAGATATATGGTCAAATTTCTGATTTTGGCTTGCCTCTTGCAAAAGGAAGAGGAAGGCCTTAGTTGTTGCATTCCAGTTTTTGCAAAAAAGAAAAGGCTAAAAGCTGAATTTGAAGGTTCTCTCATTAGACCTACCATTTATTTTTAGAAAAATCCTATGTTTTTTTTTGTCTTTGTTGAATCTGGGCTGAGTTTAAAAAAAAAGATAGATTAAAGTTACGGTGCAGCAGGTTCTGATGACCAAAAGGATGGTACAGTTCTGTACTGATGGCGTCAGCAGGCTCTGCAGCAGGTAAGGGTACTGAAGGCACAATAGGTAATACTGTATGGAAGGTACAGTGAGTACAGATTGCAGAAAAGTGCAGTGGGCAGCACTGTATGGAAGCTACAGCAAGAGATGTACGGGCTGCAGAAGATGTACAGAATGCATAAAAGGTATGGACTGCAGGGAAGGCACGGATTGCTGGAGATGTACAGATTACAGGTTATGGGCTGTAGAATATTGTACGGGGCTGCTTGTTGTGCCAAGGGGAAGACTGGGCTGCCCCTTGACAGGAAACAACATAAGAAGTTGAAACCCTTAGTTGAATGGACAGCTAGGCTAAGAAAGAAGGCAATGTACGGTGGCTGTACGGCTGCTGTACTGCCTCCTTGTGCTGCCCCTGATCAGCCCATGCTGTTGGCCAGCCTGTTTTGAGCTGGTCGACTCCTTCGAGGGGGCTGTTCTGTACCGCCTCCTTGTGCTCCCCCTGATCAGCCCATGCTGTTGGCCAGCCTGTTTTGAGCTGGTTGACTCCTTCTGGGGGCTGGTCGAGTTGATTCAAGGCTGTTCTGGGTGGCCATAGTACCTGTTTGTGCCGTGTGCAGCGCCCGTGACCAGTCCATTGATGTTTACGCAACATAAATTCATCTACGACTCTGCTGCCACTTGGTTTTGTGCCTGGGAGTGATCTCCGGTCTGAGTTCTTCATTTTGTGATAAGTTTTTTTGAAGATAAAGCCATATGTGATGAGATGAGTGGACAAGCTTCATCCATTGTATTTTGTAGTTGCCGACTACATGTCAGGTGATGGGGTTTCAGCATGATTGCATCTCCTGAGGTTGAACAAGTATATTTTGTGCAAGTTGCATGCAATAAAGCCATATGTGATGAGATGAGTGGACAAGCTTCATCCATTGTATTTTGTAGTTGCCGACTACATGTCAGGTGATGGGGTTTCAGCATGATTGCATCTCCTGAGGTTGAACAAGTATATTTTGTGCAAGTTGCATGCAAATGCTTAGGTGGCAAGCCTTTGCATTCTTTTTGGAAGAGGATTTGCATTCTTTTTGGAAGAGGATTTGTATTTGACAGAGATCAGATTCCATAGGGTCTTTCTGAAAAGGTTCTTTTCTTTTGTCCAGGGAAGTTTGAGTTTAGCTTAGAAATTTCATGCTTGGACGGAATCCGGATGGACAGACAGACAGCATGAACGAGAGCATGATCAACATGTTGGGTTGTCAGCCTTAATTGCAACAGATACTTTGGAATTTCATTGGCACATGCATCTAGTTTTTCATGCTAACTGATTTTGCAGTGTATTAGGGACTGGATTTGACTTCCCCTCTAGATGAAGGCTTACCATGAGCGGTTCAGTTACATTTTGAAACCGGCCTTCAGAAATTTGACGGGCGGTGAGCACACTTAATCACACTTAAATCTTTTTAAGAATTGGAATAATAAACTTGGAAGAAGAAAAAGAATAAGTGGAGCTAGAGTGCTCCTGCACAAAAGACCAATTGGCCCCAAAGCATGGCGCCCCTACGGTATTTATTTATCAATCGAGGTTGGCGTAGCCCTTGCACAATTCCCGAGAAGAAATCCTCTTGCTCCATGTAGAGAAGATCTCCTTGAAGCTTTCACCCAATTTGTGTAGTGGGATACAAGAGCCTTGGCCCCCTATTCATACAAGTTTAGGGGTGAAAAGCTGTGCTTTTCCCCCTTAGAAGAAAACCTACTACAAGTGCTTTTCCAAAAAAAAAAACTCTTTCGAATAGCTTTTCCTCTCTTAAAAAAAGTAATAATAAAAAAATTCACATCGATTAGCGTTTTTCAAAATCCACGCTTTGCTTTTCTCTTATGCGTTTGGGCTGCCCGGCGCTTTTCCTTGCTGCCCATCGCCTTGCGTTTAGCTGCTGCCCGGCGCCTTCACTTCGCTTCTCTCCTTCGCTTGTACGCCTGCCCGCCTATGTGGCAGCCAGACGCCATGTGCACCTGCAGCCAGCCTTCGCTTCTCTCCTTCGCTTGTGCGCTTGTAGGACTGCTTTTTGCTACAGGCCGCCCATGACAAGTGGCAGCGCTTGCAACCAAGCCACGATAGTGCCTACATCAGCCACGTGTCAGCGCCTGTGCAATCAGCCACACGTCAGTGCTAGCAGCTAGGTGTGCCACGTCAGCTGCCTGTGCCACGTGGCAGTGCCACCTTGAGAGAGAAGGAAACTGCTACACGTGCAACAAGGTAAGAGAAAAACACATATACATGCACATGAACAAACACATGAGTACGCACACATGTACACACACACACCAAACATGTATCTCACCAAACATGTATCTGCATCCACACACGTGTACAAACTTACACATGAATATACAGGATTAAACATGATCAGTGAATGCTAAACAGGATTAAACATAATCACAAGGCTTAAGAAAAAGAGGTAAAATACTCAGTCCTGTAACATACCCCCCTCTTAAAACAAAGCAATCGTCCTCGATTGTTCATTCAAAGGATTTGCCAACTGAAACAGAACCTAAGGGACCTGTAACGCGTGGAAGCTCTGGGAGTCTTCTTTCAGTCCTAAATACTCTTGGAAACCATCTGATGCAAAACGCAGATATAGAGAGAGAGTAGAGAGAGAGTAGAGAGAGAGAGAGATGTGTAGGAAAATTCAGTATATTTCATATAGTACAAAAAGGGTACTTTGCTACAGTCCTAGGCTGCCTTCATAAAAGGTGGTGAACACCCTAAATCTGGTCCCTACTTGGACCCCTAAGACCCAATCCCTAGAGGATTGAATGGTTCTAATAATGAGCACATGGTCCCTTTTATAGGACCTCCCTAAGGCTTGGCCAACTGGCCGACTGCTGGTCGGCCAGTTCCACAACCATAAAACACTTCAGCGCTGCCCGACCGGGCAATAACTGCCTTAAACGCTGTCCGATTGGTGGTCTTCTTCGATCATTAGTCGCCGCTATTGCCTTGTCCTTTGGAGCGGCTGCAATCGTCACCGTCACAACTCTGACGTCATCCTTCATGTAGTCGTCAGTCCATTCTGGTAGCCGACAGCCTCTTCCATGCTATGCTCCAAGACCAATACGACCAAACAGCCCTCCTTGCTCCAGTTTTTGGTTTTCGCCGCCGCCGCTGCCCGGTACCGCCGCTGCCGCTGCCGCTGCCGCTGCCGCTGCCGCTGCCGCTGCCGCCAGGTGTTAGCACTGCTATGTATGGATTACAGCCGGGCAGCGGCATGTCACCCCCCTCAGGATAAAGCAATCCAAGAGACAAGGTACCCTGCAAATAACGGAATACACGCTTCACAGCTTGCCAATGTGACAACCACGGGCTGTGCATGAATCTGCTCAACTGAGAGACTGCATACTGAATATCTGGCCTTGTATTACACAAGTAAATAAGGCACCCAACAGCCTGAGCATATGTAGCGGCATCAAAGGAAATACTGTCATCTTGTAGTGACAGTTTCATCCCAGGCTCCATAGGAGTACTATTAGGCTTGCACTCCTGAAATTTAAACTTCTCCAGAAGTTTAGCAACATACGGTGATTGCAACAACCCAATGCCTCTGTTATCCTGCACAAACTGTATGCCCAAATAGTAATGTACAAGCCCTAAGTCAGACATGTCAAATGTCTGTTGCAGTATCTCTTTAAAAGCTGCAATTTTGTCATCATTTGATCCCATGAGCAAGAGA
This sequence comes from Cibotium barometz, assembly GCF_041138505.1. Taxonomy (NCBI): domain Eukaryota; kingdom Viridiplantae; phylum Streptophyta; class Polypodiopsida; order Cyatheales; family Cibotiaceae; genus Cibotium; species Cibotium barometz. The sequence continues at coordinate 67,402,988 of NC_141046.1, read as the reverse complement.
TCATCCACATAAAGACTAATGACCAGCAGATCTGTCTCTTCTTTCTTTACATACAGAGTGGCTTCTGATGGAGTGTTCACAAATCCCTGAGTGAGTAGGAAAGCATCTATTTTTGCATACCAAGCTCGTGGAGCTTGTTTCAAACCATACAAGGCCTTTTTCAGCCTGCATACTTTCCCCTCATGACCATGTCCTACAAAACCCATGGGCTGAAATACATAAACTTCCTCCTCGAGGTCCCCATGTAGGAATGCAGTCTTTATGTCCAACTGGTGAACAACCCAACCACGATGTGCAGCCAATGCAATGACACACCTAAGTGTCGACATACGGGATGTAGGAGCAAATGTCTCCTCATAATCAATGCCCTTCTTCTGTGCATAGCCCTTTGCAACTAGACGGGCTTTGTACCTGTCAATGGATCCATCTGCATGTCTTTTCAACCTATAGACCCATTTAGTACCAATTGCTTTCTTGCCTTTGGGCAGATCAACCAAATCCCATGTTTGATTCCTTTTAATAGAATCAAGCTCATACTGCATGGCTTTGTTCCAATGCACATTATCTCGTGCATCCACAAATGAATCAGGCTCATCATCATCCTGTAAACTGGCTGCCATAACCAGATTCAAATCCATGATGTGTGCATGCTCATTGGTCCGTGTCTCCCTACGAGTACGACCAGCAAGAGGACCCTCTAAATGGCTGTCCTGTAATGTCCTCAAATACCATCTAGGTATGTGTCTGACCTGTGGTGCCTGCTGCCCCATATTTGGTTCAGCTTCTGGCTTATTTTGCTGCTGAATTTCTCCACCACCTACATCATTTTCTGGCTGTCCTGTACCCTCATGAGTTGGATCACCAACTGTGGAATGAAACTCCATAGGTAGTAGACCTTCAAACACATCATTTTCAGCCTGATTTGCCTCATAACCAGCCATGGATATTTCTGATTTTTCATCAAAAATCACATCCCGACTAGTGAATATCTTCCTGGATAGTGGGTCATATAACCGGTAGCCCTTGCTCTCACGGCTATACCCAACAAAAATGCATTTTGTGGCTTTATCATCCAGCTTCCTCCTCAACTCTTTGGGTATGTGTGCATATGCAAGACACCCAAAGATACGAAAATGCGATACAGAAGGCTTGCGGCCATGCCAAGCCTCAAAAGGAGTAATGGATACCAATGCCTTTGTGGGACATCGATTCAAAATATGACAAGCACACATGACAGCTTCCACCCAAAAGATATGTGGTAGCCTTTTTGCCTTTAGCATACATCTGGCCATCTCCATGAGTGACCGATTCTTCCTTTCTGCAACCCCATTCTGCTGTGGAGTGTAAGGAGTAGTATACTGATGTTTTATACCTCTACTCCCAAGAAAGGAATTCAGCATATGTGACATATATTTCCCCCCTCGGTCAGAACGGAGAGTCTTGACCTTGCATCCTGACTCTGTCTCAGCAAGTGCTACAAAGGCCAAAAATGCATCATATACCTGGGATTTTTGTGTCAAAGGATAGACCCAGCATATACGAGAGAAGTCATCAATAAATGTTGCAAAATAGAAGCAACCACCTAATGACTTCGTCTGCATGGGACCACATAGATCACTGTGTATAAGCTGCAACTTTGTAGTTGCTCTTAGAGCCTGATCACGTGGGAAGGAAAACCTATGCATTTTTCCCAAAATACATCCTTCACAAATATGATCTGGAGGCTTCTCCATGAGAGGTAGATCTGTAAACATGTTATGTCGCTGCATAAGCATAAGACTACCAAAATTTACATGCCCCATGCAAGCATGCCATAACTCCGCATCAACCATAGCCGGAGTAAGAGTGAATGCATTATAATCAGACTGATCCATTAGCTGAAATGCATCCAACTGATAAAGTCCATGACATAATGTACCAGTAAGCATCAAGGTCAAGGCATTAGCTTTGTCTCTGACCATGCATTTATTATCATCAAAGTGGACTTGCATACCACAATGTGCTAAAGAAGAAATGGACAACAAATTCTTCATTATCCCTGGTACATATAAGGCATCTGTAAGGTGGAGAATGGAGCCATCAATGGCTGTGAGCTGAATCTCCCCAATGCCACGAACTGGATATGAAGCATTATTGGCACACTGAACAGTTTTGCCAACAGGGGCAGGGCCAACATGACTAAACAAATCCCTGCGAGATGTGATATGCTTTGAGGCACCATTATCAAAATACCAAGTACATGCATGCTCTGTCATACTGAGTGCCTGTGAAGACCAAGAGGCATCATAGCTGCATGTATAAAAACAGTAATCCCTGTCCTCAACAAAAGAAGCAGTCTCTGGAGGAGCTTTAGAAGCATCATTAGCAGACATCCCAGCTTCCTTTGCCTTCTCTTTGGCAATCCTCTTCCTACATTCAGTGATGTAGTGACCTGGCTTCTTACAGTAATGACATTGGCCCTTCTTCTTGGGCTGTCCATCACCTTTCTTGGTATCCTGTGAAGAACCACCATCACCTGAATTTTGATTTGAACTCTTTGGCTGAGTTTTTCCTCTCCCCTTTTGACCTGTAGTAAATGCTTGTTCAGCATTTGTGTTCATATTTATATTCTTCCTCATTTGCTCCTCTTGTAGTAAGAGAGCAACAAGTTCCTGATACTTGAGGGGTTCAACAGCATTCCTCATGCTGAGGTTCAAAGAGGTATGAAAAGCCAAGTAAGATCTTGGCAAAGAGTGCAAGATGGTGGACACAAGCTGTGTCTCAGGAATAATCTCATCCACATTGATGAGTTGCTCTCTCAAATCCTGCAGCTTGTTTAAGTGGCTAGACATATCATCTCCTTCATTCATTTTCTGATTTTCCAGCTCTCTTTTCAAAAATGAGATCCTTGCCTCATTACGAGCAGCATACATCTGCTCCAAAGTCACCCATGCATTCTGTGAAGAGCCAGCTGAACGAATATGAGGTATAATGGACCTCTGTACTGACAATGCACTGAGTGACAAAGCTTGTGCATCCCTGGCATCCCATGTCTTTTGAGCATTTGTTCTTTGAACAGGCAATGGCTGCCCTGGAGCCTGTACCTGTTGTCCTCGTCCACGAGCACCCCCTGGAGCCAACGGGCCTGGACGTGGTTCATCACCACTAACAAAATCCCAAAGACCTTTTGCCACAAGCACATTTTTCAGCATAAAACTCCACAAGGAGTAGTTCGTGCTGTCCAATTTGTCTTCTTTAGACAAATACGTGAATACATCACTCTGCTGTTGATTTGCCATTATGCCTACGCACAATGTTGTACCTGTGTATCAAAGAACCCAATAGCAATGGATGGTAAGCTAATGAGAAGTTCAGCTTTGTACCCATATTGTCAAACAATGCGCGCCAAAATAAGCTTGTGGTTCTAGGATCTCTATCCCCCACAATAGATTTAGGCATGCCATGGTGTTTGAATATCTGTGCCAAAAACATCCTAGCCATATGATCTGGCTTTATTGTCTTGCGCACGGGAATGAAATGTGCCTGCTTGCTAAACCTGTCAATGATGGTCCAAATAGCATCATTTCCCTGTGGCGTCCTTGGCAAATCCATAATGAAATCCATAGCAATGCTTTCCCATGGTTCATTTGGTATAGGCAAAGGCTGAAGCAATCGAGGTGTTTTATGTCGATCAAACTTGACCTTTTGACATACCATACATTCACGTACATATGCTTCAATATCCTTGCGAATATCTGGCCAAAAGAAATACCTCTCCAAAGCTTGTGTTGTGGCCAAAATGCCTCTATGACCTGCATATGGAGGAGCATGGCACTCATCCATAACCTTATGGCGAAGGTTCTTTACCACCCACACACGATTTTGCATCATGAGATATCCATCTCTTATGACATAAGATGGGACAGCAATACCCTCTTGTAATTCAGCCCATACATGTGCAAAATCCTCATCCAGATGATAAGTATTACTCATATCCGATAAGTCCTCATGGTATGCAACTGTAATAACATGAACCTGTGGTCGTCTAGATAAGGCATCTGCCACCACATTCTTTTTCCCTGGAGTGTGTAAAATCTGAAAATGAAACATTGAGAGGAAATTTGCCCATCTCATATGCTTCTCTGAGAGCTTACTTTGAGTCAAAAAGTATCTCAAACTTTGATGATCAGTTTTGACCATAAAATCAGCCCCTAAAAGATAGTGTTTCCAAATAGTAAGGGAATGAATTACAGCCAACAACTCCTTCTCATAAACCTGTAAGTGAAGCTCTGCATGTTGCAAGCGTCTGCTCTCATAGGCAATGGCATGTCCTTCTTGGTTCAAAACAGCCCCTATGCAGTCCCCACATGCATCACATTCCAAAACTTTGCTATGTATGAAGCAACGGACTCTCCCTCATCTTGGGACAGCCAATCCCACTCCTTATGTACATCCTTTGCAAAGTTTGGTGGTAAGAATTGATCATAAAACTGAATTTTGAAAGAAGACCAAGTTGGGGCAGCACTTCCATCAAGTATTTTTGCAAGCCACCAATCACTTGCTGTATCCTTGATATGCATTCCCACATGCCTGAGCATAGACTTTTCCGAAAAGTCTTCATTGCAAAAAGCTATCTCAAACTGTCTAATGAAAGCAAGTGCTTTGGTAGAGTCCATCCGTCCCTGAAAGTTTTCAAATTTTACATCCTTGTCACCGGCGGACTTGAACTCTCGAGGCTTCTTCCTTCTATATGCATCCCTATGTACATCCTGTTCATCTGCATGATGATGATGCCGTGATAAAGATTCACGATCCCTCTTCGTTCTTTCTTGAGCCACACTCTCCGAATGAGTGGAAAGCTCAACACGAGAACGGATATGTCTTCTTGGAGCAAAGCGGGAATGAGTAGAGGATCCCTCATCCTTACTCTTCTCTTGACCTGCATCAAGCCTAGCACCAGGGACTCTTGTCCTTTCAGCATTTGGCACTTGCTGTGCTCTTTCTGCTTGTTGTGCATCATGTGCACCACCACGGGCAGCCATGAGGGGTGGCTTCTTGAAAGCCAAACTACCATCTGCTTCAGTGTATACATCACCCTTAACCATTAGGTATGCAAGTGCAAGCTCTCGGGGTTTCTCAACATCCATTTCCTTTGCAGTTGCTTCAAAAGTGACTTCATGGACCGAAGCTTTTGCCTTCGCAGCCAACACCCTTTGTACATCCGGGTCATTTTTCAATGACCTAAGCTCTTCGGTTTCAGCCCTATAGCGTCGCACTTGACGCCTCAAAGATTCCAAATCAGAATGCATAGTGTCATGAGTACCTGCATCTCCATAGACATCATTGCCTGCAGCATCTTTTGCATCCCTTGTACCATGAAATTCACGGTCCTGTGTGTTCTCCACACTGTCAGAAATGTGGCTGTCCATGACACTCAAATCAGGTCACCAGTTATGATTCCAAGCCTCAGACCGTTTTCCAATGAGGGGAAAGACACAGCTCTGATACCAATGTAACGGGAGGCGGACGCGTGTATTGGAATCGTATAAATGTGAACAAGATTCTGAGCACTTAACACTTGAGCATTACAACCACAAAGCTGAAAATGACAGTACACCACATAAAGGGGCCGATGATAGGCTGACCCCCCCCCCTTTTAGGTTATTTTACCAAAAGAGTCTGCAAAGTACAAGATTACGGGTGCCTGGGATTCACCACCAGCCTACACTTGATTCTTCCAAATACATCATGAATGAATACATTTCAAACAAGAGAATCTGTAGGTACATCCGCCCTACACACAGGTACATCCGCCCTGCACAAGCCTCTTCACAGGTACATCCGCCCTACACAAGAGTATCACTATCCTCACAGGTACTCCGCCCTACACAAGATGTAAATGGATCTTTAGGCCCTGTTTCCACGCGAGAAACTGATCCAGAAACCTGTATTCTCCGCGAGCAAGTGTCCCCAATGCTTGCCCTAAGCACGTGTTATACCAGGAATCCTTGAGACACATCCATGCTCACATATTCCATTGCTGTCCGGTCTGTTTTGTGCAATAACCAGTCCAAAACAGCAACTTTCTATCGCGAGAATTCCACCTGTAAAGGGTCCTACAGCCCTGTGGAGGTCCCGAGAGCCGTCCTGTACTGTCCAAGTTGACTTTGGACACCTGTAACCAGCCCAAAACTCGCAATAACCAGAAAGTGCAGGTCTGAAATTTACCAACCAGCCCTTTAGAAGAGTGTGGGGATCGTTATCCAAGCTTGTGTGAGTCCGGGAAGCAAGCAACCAGCCCTGTAGCAACTCCCAAAGCTCCAACCAGCTCTCCAATGTGTTGAATAATGAATAAAACAGCCCAAAAGGCCTCTTGAGGGAGGCGCCTTTTTCCAGTGCTACCTAAGGGGCTTGGTGGGTACACATACTGGCTGACATGTGTCCCCATAAGGTGTCCAGGTAGGTGTCCAACCCATAGTGCTCCATTTGTCCTGTTTGTAAAAGTTTAGGTCCAACCAAATGGGAAATGGCCATAAGCTGTCCGGACTTCATTAATTTTGGTCCAACCAAATGCGAGCGCATTATAAGTTGTCCGGCCACTTATTAATGAGTATGGACCTGCAAACCAATAAACCTTAGTAGTAAATGAAGTAAGCTGTAAATTGAGTGTGGATGCACTTACCACTTGCAAAACCCATAAGTCCACAGTTTTAGGCCCAAACAGGAGTGCACACACGTGTCCACAAGGTGCGTGGGCGTCCCCGGTCCCTCGGACTTCACAAGCCAAAATAACAAGCATTGTCCAGGCAGCAAGACAATGTCACACAAAGTAAAATAAAGTTATGGCATGCATCATTTATGCATTGTGCACATGTAAACTTGGAGAACCACCTATCATCATTCTTGTACTTGAAAATATTCCGCCTGCCATCATAACACACCATGTGTGCATGGCCAGAATCCACACGGGCACTGCCCGAAAGTCCACAAATGTCCTGCCATGTCCTTGGACTCATATGCATCTACTCATATGATCCATACACATGCCCAGGTATAATACATACATGCATCCGCATGTTTCTAGGCCTGACACGCATCCGCATGTCCCTAGAATATAGGGGTTTGTGACATCCCCCCGGCTTCTAATCAGTTGACCGCAATTGAAAAGCCTCCAGATAGGCCTTCAAAAGATCTGGATAATCCTCGAAGTAGGCCTCATCCATCCATTTCGCATCCAAAGCTGAATAATTCTTGAACTTCACAAGGTACCTACGAACAAGTTTGCCTCCCGTAAGCTTTCGTTCCTTGTGAAAAACAATCTGTTCAGGTTGAAGAATCTCTTCCAGCTCATCCACCTCGGGTGGGTCTTCCAAAACCGGCTCAAACGGTGTCGGTCCCACATAAGGCCTCAATAGGCTCACATGAAAAGCATTATGCATGTTCCAATGATCTGGGAGTACAAGCCGAAATGCAACATCATTGATCTTCTCCAAGATCTGAAAAGGTCCATAGTACCTGTTGGAAAGCTTAGGGTACTTTCCCTCTTTCCCTGGCCTCTTCCGAAGGCGTGCCTTTTCAAATTTCAGCAAGACCCAATCACCTTGTTTGAATTTGAAGGCAGAAGGGGTGTTAGGGTTAGGGTTTGGAGAAGCTGCAAACAGGTGTGGAGGCTAAGAGAGAGAGAACACGACTCAGTGTATTATGCTTGATGAAAAAGTGAAGTACAATAGCCACATAATAGTGACCTAAAGTGAAGTACAATAGCCACATAATAGTGACCTAAAGAGATGTGTTCACATGTCCGGCCATAAAATGTGCCGGGTGGACCAAAACACCTATAAACTGAATATAAGTGAAACTAAGCTAAACTGGGGAAAAAACCTCCACTAACTGAAGTAAAAAGTGCCCCAATAATCTACTGATGATCACTAGCACTCCTCTGGGTGCATACACAGCATAAAACCCAACAAACCCCCCCGGAGTGATATGTGATCACTGTACATCATCCACCAAAAGGAAACAAATTCAAAGCACTGCGGAATGCTTCAAATTTTGGACGTGGTAATGCCTTGGTGAAGATGTCTGCCACATTCTGATCTGTAGGACAGTAGATCAGACTGATATCTCCTGCCTGGAGTCTCTCCCGAACAAAATGATAGTGAATCTCAATGTGTTTCGTGCGAGCATGAAACACAGGATTCCAGGCCACCGCAATGGCACTCTGACTATCAGTATAGATAGGTGTAGGCTCCTCCACTGAAATATCCATATGAGTCATGAGACGACGCAGCCAAACACACTCAACAGTAGTAGTGTAGGCTGCTCTGTACTCTGCCTCACAAGACGAAGTGGCCACTGTGGTCTGTTTCTTGCTTAGCCAAGAAATGCATGAAGAGCCAAGAAAGAAACAATTTCCACTAGTGGAATGTCTGGTATCAAAATCACCAGCCCAATCTGAATCACTGTAAGCGTATAACTGCATGTCACCCCTCACAGGATAAAGCAATCCAAGAGACAAGGTACCCTGCAAATAACGGAATACACGCTTCACAGCTTGCCAATGTGACAACCGCGGGCTGTGCATGAATCTGCTCAACTGAGAGACTGCATACTGAATATCTGGCCTTGTATTACACAAGTAAATAAGGCACCCAACAGCCTGAGCATATGTAGCGGCATCAAAGGAAATACTGTCATCTTGTAGTGACAGTTTCATCCCAGGCTCCATAGGAGTACTAATAGGCTTGCAATCCTGAAATTTAAACTTCTCCAGAAGTTTAGCAACATACCGTGATTGCAACAACCCAATGCCTCTGTTATCCTGCACAAACTGTATGCCCAAATAGTAATGTACAAGCCCCAAGTCAGACATGTCAAATGTCTGTTGCAGTATCTCTTTAAAAGCTGCAATTTTGTCATCATTTGATCCCATGAGCAAGAGATCATCCACAAACAGACTTATGACCAGCAGATCTGTCTCTTCTTTCTTTACATACAGAGTGGCTTCTGATGGAGTGTTCACAAATCCCTGAGTGAGTAGGAAAGCATCTATTTTTGCATACCAAGCTCGTGGAGCTTGTTTCAAACCATACAAGGCCTTTTTCAGCCTGCATACTTTCCCCTCATGACCATGTTCTGCAAAACCCATGGGCTGAAATACATAAACTTCCTCCTCGAGGTCCCCATGTAGGAATGCAGTCTTTATGTCCAACTGGTGAACAACCCAACCACGATGTGCAGCCAATGCAATGACACACCTAAGTGTCGACATACGGGATGTAGGAGCAAATGTCTTCTCATAATCAATGCCCTTCTTCTGTGCATAGCCCTTTGCAACTAGACGGGCTTTGTACCTGTCAATGGATCCATCTGCATGTCTTTTCAACTTATAGATCCATTTAGTACCAATTGCTTTCTTGCCTTTGGGCAGATCAACCAAATCCCATGTTTGATTCCTTTTAATAGAATCAAGCTCATCCTGCATGGCTTTGTTCCAATGCACATTATCTCGTGCATCCACAAATGAATCAGGCTCATCATCATCCTGTAAACTGGCTGCCATAACCAGATTCAAATCCATGATGTGTGCATGCTCATTGGTCCGTGTCTCCCTACGAGTACGACCAGCAAGAGGACCCTCTAAATGGCTGTCCTGTAATGTCCTCAAATACCATCTAGGTATGTGTCTGACCTGTGGTGCCTGCTGCCCCATATTTGGTTCAGCTTCTGGCTCATTTTGCTGCTGAATTTCTGCACCACCTACATCATTTTCTGGCTGTCCTGTACCCTCATGAGTTGGATCACCAACTGTGGAATGAAACTCCATAGGTAGTGGACCTTCAAACACATCATTTTCAGCCTGATTTGCCTCATAACCAGCCATGGATATTTCTGATTTTTCATCAAAAATCCATCCCGACTAGTGAATATCTTCTTGGATAGTGGGTCATATAACCGGCAGCCCTTGCTCTCACGGCTATACCCAACAAAAATGCATTTTGTGGCTTTATCATCCAGCTTCCTCCTCAACTCTTTGGGTATGTGTGCATATGCAAGACACCCAAAGATACGAAAATGCGATACAGAAGGCTTGTAGCCATGCCAAGCCTCAAAAGGAGTAATGGATACCAATGCCTTTGTGGGACATCGATTCAAAATATGACAAGCACACATGACAGCTTCCACCCAAAAGATATGTGGTAGCCTTTTTGCCTTTGTTTAGCATACATCTGGCCATCTCCATGAGTGACCGATTCTTCCTTTCTGCAACCCCATTCTGCTGTGGAGTGTAAGGAGTAGTATACTGATGTTTTATACCTCTACTCCCAAGAAAGGAATTCAGCATATGTGACATATATTCCCCCCCTCGGTCAGAACGGAGAGTCTTGACCTTGCATCCTGACTCTGTCTCAACAAGTGCTACAAAGGCCAAAAATGCATCATATACCTGTGATTTCTGTGTCAAAGGATAGACCCAGCATATACGAGAGAAGTCATCAATAAATGTTGACAAATAGAAGCAATCACCTAATGACTTCGTCTGCATGGGACCACATAGATCACTGTGTATAAGCTGCAACTTTGTAGTTGCTCTTAGAGCCTGATCACGTGGGAAGGAAAACCTATGCATTTTTCCCAAAATACATCCTTCACAAATATGATCTGGAGGCTTCTCCATGAGAGGTAGATCTGTAAACATGTTATGTCGCTGCATAAGCATAAGACTACCAAAATTTACATGCCCCATGCGAGCATGCCATAACTCCGCATCAACCATAGCTGGAGTAAGAGTGAATGCATTATAAGCAGACTGATCCACTGGCTGAAATGCATCCAACTGATAAAGTCCATGACATAATGTACCAGTAAGCATCAAGGTCAAGGCATTAGCTTTGTCTCTGACCATGCATTTATCATCATCAAAGTGGACTTGCATACCTCAATGTGCTAAAGAAGAAATGGACAACAAATTCTTCATTATCCCTGGTACATATAAGGCATCTGTAAGGTGGAGAATGGAGCCATCAATGGCTGTGAGCTGAATCTCCCCAATGCCACGAACTGGATATGAAGCATTGTTGGCACACTGAACAGTTTTGCCAACAGGGGCAGGGCCAACATGACTAAACAAATCCCTGCGAGATGTGATATGCTTTGAGGCACCATTATCAAAATACCAAGTACATGCATGCTCTGTCATACTGAGTGCCTGTGAAGACCAAGAGGCATCATAGCTGCATGTATAAAAACAGTAATCCCTGTCCTCAACAAAAGAAGCAGTCTCTGGAGGAGCTTTAGAAGCATCATTAGCAGACATCCCAGCTTCCTTTGCCTTCTCTTTGGCAATCCTCTTCCTACATTCAGTGATGTAGTGACGTGGCTTCTTACAGTAATGACATTTGCCCTTCTTCTTGGGCTGTCCATCACCTTTCTTGGTATCCTGTGAAGAACCACCATCACTTGAATTTTGATTTGAACTCTTTGGCTGAGTTTTTCCTCTCCCCTTTTGACCTGTAGTAAATGCTTGTTCAGCATTTGTGTTCATATTTATATTCTTCCTCATTTGCTCCTCTTGTAGTAAGAGAGCAACAAGTTCCTGATACTTGAGGGGTTCAACAGCATTCCTCATGCTGAGGTTCAAAGAGGTATGAAAAGCCAAGTAAGATCTTGGCAAAGAGTGCAAGATGGTGGACACAAGCTGTGTCTCAGGAATAATCTCATCCACATTGATGAGTTGCTCTCTCAAATCCTGCAGCTTGTTTAAGTGGCTAGACATATCATCTCCTTCATTCATTTTCTGATTTTCCAGCTCTCTTTTCAAAAATGAGATCCTTGCCTCATTACGAGCAGCATACATCTGCTCCAAAGTCACCCATGCATTCTGTGAAGAGCCAGCTGAACGAATATGAGGTATAATGGACCTTTGTACTGACAATGCAATGAGTGACAAAGCTTGTGCATCCCTGGCATCCCATGTCTTTTGAGCATTTGTTCTTTGAACAGGCAATGGCTGCCCTGGAGCCTGTACCTGTTGTCCTCGTCCACGAGCACCCCCTTGGGGAGGAGTCTCTGGAGCCAACGGGCCTGGACGTGGTTCATCACCACTAACAAAATCCCAAAGACCTTTTGCCACAAGCACATTTTTCAGCATAAAACTCCACAAGGAGTAGTTCGTGCCGTCCAATTTGTCTTCTTTAGACAAATACGTGAATACATCACTCTGCTGTTGATTTGCCATTATGCCTACACACAATGTTGTACCTGTGTATCAAAGAACCCAATAGCAATGGATGGTAAGCTGATGAGAAGTTCAGCTTTGTACCCATATTGTCAAACAATGCGCGCCAAAATAAGCTTGTGGTTCTAGGATCTCTATCCCCCACAATAGATTTAGGCATGCTGTCATGGCCCTGTGAAAATGGAGCAGGACAAGTGTGGGCATGGTGGTTGCAGGGTCAGAATATTTTATGATTCACATGGGGGGTGCCCGGACAGTGTTTAAAGATGTGTGGACAACCCTAGGTGTGAAGGGGGAACATTAAAACATTAACTTTTAATGTTTATTAAAGTTGCCCCTAGGCCTTAGTGGCCCTAGGGAACTTATTAAGTTGGGGCCCTAGGGATTAACTTGGGAAGGAAGTTTTCTCTCTCTTCACTCTCTCTCCTCCCTTTTTGGGGAGTCGTGTAGCAAAAGTGGAGAAAGCCCTCATGCGCTTGTATCCTAAGCGTGGAAAAGCTTAAGGAGGAGGAGGCGACTGCTGTAGAACAGTTTGGCTGCTGTTTTTCAGAGTGGAACCAGCCGTACAGCACTGTACGGCCAGAGTAGGACACTCTCTCTCTCTCTCTCTCTCTCTCTCCTCTGTTGCTGGCGGCGCACAGAGCAGCTGCTGGTGGCTGCGCAGAAGCCTTATACAGGCTGGACAGTCTGTTTTCCAGCCCATACTTTACTGTACGACTGCCGTACAGTGTACGGGCAGTCAGATACAGCTCATACAGGTGCAGGCGGTGCTTTACTGGGTGCTGGACAGACCTGTGCAGGCTGATTCAGGCTGGTACAGAAGTGGACAGCAGGCTGTTTTATGCAAGTACAACGCCTGGCACGCATCCCGAGGCGGTACAATCAAGTACAGTGCTGATTTTCAGATCTGTACTTTCAAGGACAGCATAGGAGTGAGCATCAGGAGGAAGATACAGGCAAGTGCAAGCACACGTGTGAAGCAGGATTGTGGATTCAAGTGCCTGCAGGCACAGATTGGTGCTGTTGTTTCCTCAAGTGTTGTTTCACGAGCTGAACTTGGTAAGCCTTGACTCTGTTCATCTATCTCTCTTTCTATTGCTTGATGTGTGCTACAGGTATGTGTTATCTGGCTCCTTGTGAGAGGAGGAGTATGGCAGATTGACAAGGGATTAAGACAGAGATTGAACAGCATGTGTATGTTTGAGCTGAGAAGATGTATCAGGCTCTTGAGTTATGCCAGATGTATGCCCATGGCTGGCCTGCTTTGTGAACTTGGCTGATCAGAGGGAGGCACAGTGTGTTGCTTGAGGACACAGATCTGTGTGAATAGATCCTCTGTGCTGAGAAGGATTTGTGGGCAGTCAGATTGGACTTACAGGTGTAAACTCTTGGCTGGTCTTTGTGTTGTACTCAGCCAGACATATTATTTTAATTGAATAAAGAAATACCGCAAGGGGCGCCAAGCTTTGGGGCCAACAGGTGTCGCTGTGTATTCAGATTTGGGCACTCTAGCTCCAATCTGTATTTTGTTTCTCATCTAGACTACAAGTGGACGGGTGATTGCTCCTACCGCACTCTGGTTTTCTATCAGAGGCCGGTTTCAAGGTTCCGTTGCCGGGACCAATCATCAACTTTCTGAAGGGGGTGAGCTCGTGGTTGTTTTGGAGAAAGCCATCGCTGAAAATTCAGCAATCATGTCTGATACAGAGGAAGAGTATTTCTATCAAGAAGAAGAAGAGCAAGAGTCTTCTCCTGAAAGAGATGTATCTGAGGATATTTTTGCAGGAGAACAGGCTGCAGATGTTGAGCCTTATGAGGATGTAACACAGCCAGAAGATGTGCATAGTAAAGAGGATGATGATGCTCGGTTCAAAGATCGCTTGGCTGGTGTTATGGATACTTTTATGCAGCTCACACAGAGCGAGAGATTTGCTGAATTTATGAGATCTCGCACAGAGCCCCGCACAGAGCCCCAGAAAAAGAAGAAGAAGGTTCGTTCGAAGAATCTTTCTCATGGTCATAGTGGTACCACTCCACAGGATCCATCTCCTGCCCAGTTTCCGAACATGCAGCATGCTTTTGGTGCTAACCCACAGAGTTCCTTCTATGGACAGCCACCTATTCCTCAGCAGAACATGCATCCAGGGTACTTTGGTGGTGGCTCAGTGTTCCAATCCATGACTGGGGGTTATCCTCAGGGAGGCATGGGTATGTATGGGCCTTTTGGAGCCAATTTTCAGCCTGGCATGCAGGGGAATATGTATGGTGGTATGCAGTCCGGTATGCAAGGAAATGTGTTTACAGGCATGCAACCTGGGATGCAAGGCAATATGTTTGGTGGCATGCAGCCAGGTATGCAGCATGGAATGTTTGGAAACATGGCTGGGATGTATGGTATGCCTGGTGTTGGAATGGGAAATGTTGACCCAATGATGGGTATGAATGTTGGGGGCAGCAATCTCACGAAACCACTTCCATATGATAATCTAACGCCTATGGGAAAGGCGAAGGATTACAAGGAAGGGGGAGCTGCAGTGAAGTTTGACACTTTCAGTGGGGCCAAGGATAAATTGAAGGCACTTACCTTTTTACAGCAGTTTGATGCTGCTTTTTCTGGTGGGAATTATACAGAGTCCTCAAAGGTGAGGAAAGCTGCCACTTTTCTCAAGGGCAATGCTTTGCAGTGGTGGTCTACTCTTCTTTTGCAGGGCATAGCACCCACCACATGGGTCCAATTCAAACAGGTTTTCTCTTCCGTATGGCTCACATCTACATTTGAGGTGGATGTTATGACCGCATGGCACAAGCTGGATGCTTCAAAGTGTGATAGTTTGGAGGAGTATAACAAGAAGTTTTGGGAAGCTCTACTCCCAGTGACTTCTTATCGTGCCGTGCCATTATCTGAGCAGGTTGAGAAGTATTGTTGTGGGCTGCCCAAGGAGGTACGAGATTACTGTATAAAGACAAGAGTAACGAACATGTCACAGATGATTGAAAATGCTATGACAGCTAATGCGTTACTCACAGGTGGTTCATCTGGGTTTAAAGGCAGTAAGAAATTGGGCAAGAAAGCTGAAAAATTTGGGCATGCTTCTCGTGATGCTAAAGGGTCTACAGAGACAAAGTATAAGAAGTTGCCAATGCCCAAAAGGACTTCTGAGGAAAGACAGGCTTTGAGAGATGCTCAAAAGTGTTTTTACTGTACTGAAGAGGGGCATATGTCATTCAATTGTCCCAAAAGAACGTCCAAGAAGGACCCTGACAATAAAGGAGAGCCCAAGCCAAAGAAACCAAAGCCTTCTGCAGGCTTAGTTCCTGATCTTGTGGGGGAGCAGCTAAGTGGTGAAGCTACAGAGTTGTGCAGAGCATGGGGCAAAGTGAGAGATCAGAATGCTTTGATCTTCTTTGACACAGGTGCTAGAGCCAACTTCATTTCACCAGATTTGGCTGGCCGATTGGGGATTCGCGCAGAGGAGATGGGGCCGTTACATGAGGCAAATATGGCTTGTCCAGGGTATGCAGAACCCGTTACTCCTATCATTGGGAAGCTTCGGCTTCATTTGCAGGGTTATGTGGACAGCGAGGAGTTCTTCATCATGCCTTTGGATGGCTGTGATGTTTTGTTGGGGATGCCATGGTGCCACAGGGTACATGCGGTGGTGGATACTTACAATAGGAAAATTACTCTGACTCATAGAGGGAAAGAGCATGTATTGGATGTAAAACTCAAAGGGGAATCTGTTCCTATTGTATCCGCTTCGGCGATTTCATCAGTAATGAAAAAGCATCTTTCCGCGTACTTGATTTATGTAAAGGATGCACAGGATGATGAGTCTAAGTCTAATTTGTCAATGCTAGATAAAGACAGGGCTGATTTCTTAAGTGGGTTTCAAGACTGTTTTTCCGAGTCATTGCCAGGAGAATTACCTCCTGAGAGGCCAGAAGATCATGCCATAGATCTGATTCCTGGTAGTACTCCACCGAATAGACCGCCGTATCGTGTTAGTGCAGCCCAACAGGAAGAGATTATGAGTCAGGTGCAGGAGCTATTGAATAAGGGGTTGATACAGCCTAGCTCATCACCCTTTTGCTCACCTGTGCTCTTAGTGCAGAAGAAGGATGGTTCTTGGCGCATGTGTATTGATTACAGGGCGCTGAATAAGAATACCATCAAGAATCGATTCCCCATACCGAGGATCGATGACATCTTGGACCGCTTACAGGGCTCCACAGTTTTTAGTCGTATTGACTTGAAAAGCGGGTATCATCAGATACGCATTAGACCCGAGGATGTGCATAAGACAGCATTCCGAACCACCTTTGGGTTGTATGAGTTCTTGGTTATGCCCTTTGGTTTAACGAATGCGCCTGCCACATTTAATAGAATGATGGACAGGATTTTCAGGCCTCATAGAGAGTTTGTGGGCACATTCTTTGATGATATGATTGTGCATTCACAAAATGAGGAAGAGCATAGAAGGCATTTGGCCATTGTGTTTGCAGAACTCAGAAACCATAGATTGGTGGTTAATGGCAAGAAGAGTGAGTTTTTCTTGCAGGATATACATTTCTTGGGGCATATTGTGTCTGGTCATGGAGTCCGTATGGATCCAGCAAAGGTGGAAGCAATACTTAATTGGCCAGCTTTGAGGACCGTGCATGATGTACGCAGTTTTCTAGGATTGTGTTCCTATTACAGGCGTTACATACGGCACTTTGCTGAAATTGCTTCGCCTCTTCATGCTTTGACGAAGAAAGCAACTCCGTTTAGATGGGCTGATCGGGAAATTATAGCATTCAAAAAGCTCAAAGAAAAGCTTACTTCGGACCCAGTATTGGTGTTACCGGACCTCCGAAAGGCTTTTGTTGTCCAGTGTGATGCATGTGGAAGTAGCATTGGTGCAGTTCTCATGCAAGAGGGACATGTGATAGCCTACGAGAGTAGAGTTTTGCAAGATGCCGAGAAGCATTTACAGGTGTATGAGAAAGAGATGTTGGCTGTAATTCACGCTCTTTCTACATGGAAACACTACTTGCTTGGGGCTGATTTCACTGTGCAGACAGATCATCAGACCTTGCGATATTTCCTCACGCAGACTAAGCTTTCAGAGAAGCATATGCGTTGGGCAAACTTTTTGTCAATGTTTCACTTCCAGATTGTGCATGTGGAAGGCAAAAAGAATGTAGTGGCAGATGCTTTGTCACGCAAGCCACAGGTCTCTGCAGTTTCACTTGCTTATCATCATGAGCTTGATGAAATGAAAGAGCAGTATGTCCATGATGAGGATTTTGAAAGATTGTATGATCAGATGTCTGAGGGTCAGCGGCATGAGCATTACACTCTCAGAGATGGGTTTTTATTGATGCATGGCAGACTGTGTGTTACCAGGCCATTGCGACTCAAGGTTATGATTGAAAGTCATGCTCCACCGTATGCAGGTCATAGAGGTATTGACGCCACGGTCAAAGCAGTGGAGACTTTCTTTTATTGGCCAACCTTGAGAAGAGATGTTGATGCCTTTGTGAGGCAATGCATCGTATGTCAGAAGGTAAAGTTTGACCGTCAGAAGACACCAGGGTTATTACAGCCTTTACCTATTCCGGATAGACCTTGGGAGAGCATTGCCATGGATTTTGTATTTGATCTTCCACGGACACAAACGGGAAATGATGGGATCTGGACTATCATATGCAGGTTCAGTAAGCAGGCTCATTTCATTCCCGTGAGGAAGACAATTAAAGTGGATCATATGGTGAAGTTGTTCATGGCGAACATCTTCAAGTATCATGGCTTGCCTACGTCTATCATTAGTGACCGTGATCCACGGATGACGAGTTTGTTTTGGAGAGGGTTGTTTGACAACATGGGTACAACTCTCAAGTTTTCATCGTCATTTCATCCACAGACAGATGGTCAGTCAGAAGAGGCTAACTCTACAGTGTTGGATCTTCTCAAGTGTTATGTGTCAGAGCACAAGCACCAATGGGAAAAGTATCTTCCTTTAGTGGAGTTTGCATATAACAACACTGTACATAGCTCGACAGGCAAGGCGCCTTTTGAGATTGTAGAAGGAGGAAAGAAGGTTCCGCCCATTTTGCATACAAAGGATAAGATCTTTGAGGCTGATCAGTATGTGGAGAGCTTGGATGAAGCTTATCGGAGAGTTAAGTTGGCCCTCCAGAAAACTCAGCAGAAGCAAAAGAAAGCCGCAGACCGTCACAGACGTGATTTACAGTTTGCATTGGGTGATTGGATTCTTTTGCGTTTTGAAAAGGCTAGACTCAAGAAGATGAAGGGTAAAGAGCGCTTATTCCCTAAATTGAGCATGCGATATTATGGGCCTTTTCAGGTTTTGGAAAAGATTGGTGAGGTAACCTATCGATTGAAGTTACCAGATCACTGGAGGATTCACAATGCTTTTCACGTGAGTCTTCTTCGACCTTTCCGTGGGGATGTGCCTGAGGATGTATCAGATGAGGCTCAGCCGGAAGTTGAGGAACTTGATGAGGTTCTGATTCCAGAGCAGATACTGGCACATAAAGAAAGGAAGGTACGAGGTAAAGTTTCCCGTCGCTATCTTGTGAAGTTCCAGAACTATTCACCGATGGATGCGAAGTGGATGGAGGAAGGTGACTTAACAGATTCACCTCAGGTTTTGCAGCTTTATCTCGATGCCTTTGAGTTAGAGCCGACTCTTATTGTGGCTCATTCAGGTTCAGCAGAGCATGGGTCTGGAGCATTACCTGATGCTCAAGAGGGGGGTAGCACCTCCACTCCCTTGATACAGACAGGCTCAGATGACATCTAGAGGTCGCTTGGTGCAGATTTTATCTCATCCGAAGGTACTGAGGCTGACAGTACATCTGTTTATGGGACTTCTATGATATATGTGTACTAGTCACATGGAGATTTTTGTGGATATGTATGGTTCACAGTGGTATACAACTTGGACTATTACTATGCCATTGGTTTGCAGTGAATGTTGATACATGTGTATGGCTCAGAGAGATTGGGACGCTGATCTTGCCATATTGTATATTTCACTTTGGATATTTTGATGCATCACCAGAATGCAATCGAGGACGCTTGCCATCTTTCAAGAGGGGGGTATGTCATGGCCCTGTGAAAATGGAGCAGGACAAGTGTGGGCATGGTGGTTGCAGGGTCAGAATATTTTATGATTCACATGGGGGGTGCCCGGACAGTGTTTAAAGATGTGTGGACAACCCTAGGTGTGAAGGGGGAACATTAAAACATTAACTTTTAATGTTTATTAAAGTTGCCCCTAGGCCTTAGTGGCCCTAGGGAACTTATTAAGTTGGGGCCCTAGGGATTAACTTGGGAAGGAAGTTTTCTCTCTCTTCACTCTCTCTCCTCCCTTTTTGGGGAGTCGTGTAGCAAAAGTGGAGAAAGCCCTCATGCGCTTGTATCCTAAGCGTGGAAAAGCTTAAGGAGGAGGAGGCGACTGCTGTAGAACAGTTTGGCTGCTGTTTTTCAGAGTGGAACCAGCCGTACAGCACTGTACGGCCAGAGCAGGACACTCTCTCTCTCTCTCTCTCTCTCCTCTGTTGCTGGCGGCGCACAGAGCAGCTGCTGGTGGCTGCGCAGAAGCCTTATACAGGCTGGACAGTCTGTTTTCCAGCCCATACTTTACTGTACGACTGCCGTACAGTGTACGGGCAGTCAGATACAGCTCATACAGGTGCAGGCGGTGCTTTACTGGGTGCTGGACAGACCTGTGCAGGCTGATTCAGGCTGGTACAGAAGTGGACAGCAGGCTGTTTTATGCAAGTACAACGCCTGGCACGCATCCCGAGGCGGTACAATCAAGTACAGTGCTGATTTTCAGATCTGTACTTTCAAGGACAGCATAGGAGTGAGCATCAGGAGGAAGATACAGGCAAGTGCAAGCACACGTGTGAAGCAGGATTGTGGATTCAAGTGCCTGCAGGCACAGATTGGTGCTGTTGTTTCCTCAAGTGTTGTTTCACGAGCTGAACTTGGTAAGCCTTGACTCTGTTCATCTATCTCTCTTTCTATTGCTTGATGTGTGCTACAGGTATGTGTTATCTGGCTCCTTGTGAGAGGAGGAGTATGGCAGATTGACAAGGGATTAAGACAGAGATTGAACAGCATGTGTATGTTTGAGCTGAGAAGATGTATCAGGCTCTTGAGTTATGCCAGATGTATGCCCATGGCTGGCCTGCTTTGTGAACTTGGCTGATCAGAGGGAGGCACAGTGTGTTGCTTGAGGACACAGATCTGTGTGAATAGATCCTCTTTGCTGAGAAGGATTTGTGGGCAGTCAGATTGGACTTACTGAAACCGATCCCGTCAAGTGGGAAAGACTCAGTTGGACACCTACACGTTTAATAGCACAACTTTAAAACCACAAATATGAAATGGACAACTTAAAACAACTTGAAATTTAAATGAACAGAAATGGAAAGATGGACACCAGCACTGGGGCCGGAACGGGCCGACCCCCCCCTCAATATATGATATATTTATTGGGAGTATTTAAAGAATACAATGCTCCATGGGTTCTGAGAACCAGATCATGTCCATGTACATATGAAAACAGTACTAAACAAATAGCTCGAATTTCGATGTAGAAGCTCGAAGCAGATTGACCACTAGTGTGGTCCAATCGCTACGGTCCTGTGCTTTCACTGGACTCCGCGGAGAGCACCACACTGGTGTTCCGAGACCACGCACAGACAGGCGCTCTCGTACTAACGCCTGGCTCTCCCGATCTCAGCACCTTTGGACCGAGGTTCGCCCATGTAGCTTGGACAACCCGGCACCGAACGGGTGTAGGCCGAGCGGGACGAATCTTTTACCAGATTTAAACATTAAATGCTTTACTCAAATCTGAAAATCACTTACTTGTAATTGGTTGATAAAAGACCAAAGCTTGTGGTTTGATGAAGTCTTCCAGGTGATGAAGAAGCAGTTGCCTCGTGTTGAGCCACCAAAGCAGATACCTCCGTAAAAGAAAACCACAGCCACCTTATAGAATGCACAGCCTGCAACAAGAAGGTACAGCCTGCAGTACGGAGGGTACAGAGGCTGTTGCAGCCAATCTCTTGTGGAAACACAAACGTAGGAGAGGTGTAGGGCAGCCACCAGGGAGTATAGTCGTAGCAGAGGGTACAGAAGCTACACAACCTGCAGCAAGTAGGTACAGAAGGTACACAGCCTGCAGCAAGAAGGTACAGAAGATGCGACCTGAACTGGGGGCAGCCGCTTGTGTGGAAGGTACCACATCCTGCAGAAAAACAGGCGCAAGGAGAGGAGCAGCCGCCTGTAGTTGCAGCCCCTGGGAAGGGTAGCCGCCTGCAGGGCAGTAGCAGCCAGCAGCAACAATCTCAATCGCCTGTAGAGGGGCAGGTACAGCAGACGCCTGGGGTAGTAGGCGCAGCAGCAACAGGGTCAGCCGCCTGTACTGCTGTGCAGTTCGCAGCCAGCCTGTAGAGAGAGTGAAAGCAGCCGAGTAGGAGGTGGTTGCCAGCAGAGATGCACTCAGCCGCCTGCAGCAAGCTAGTCGCCAGCCGGAAGAGCAGCCAGCGCCGGTTGATGAAAATCAACGCCAAAAAGAAAAGCGATTGCCTCCACGCTTGAATGAGGGAACTTTTTTTTAATAAGATTAATGTGGAGATAACCTTAGTGATTCTACGCATGCATGTGGGGACTAGTGGGGGTTGGTGACCATGCCCACCCCCACACTCACTTAAAAGTGAGGCTCCCCACCTTGGCCCCAAAGTGGGTGCCCACTTTTAAATAAGTGTGAACCCCTAACCTTATAAATGAAAGGGTTAGAATTTAAAACATTAAAACAACGTGTACCATATACTTACCACCTGTTCACATGCACTGAAACTCGTCAGAATACAGGGCAGACTTCACGACTCACTGGCAGGCGTCCCCGCTCAGTAAGTAACACGTCAAGCAGGCAAACACACGAATACATATCATGCGAAAACAGTTTCAAGCATGCAAATCATGTGTGCATGTGCAAATAGTAACATGGACATATCTCCCGTTCATGGAACATGTACAAAATATCTGTCGGCACAAAACTGGCACGACATAAAAACATAAAATCCTGGTCTTCCTATGGAGTGACAGTCCCATAGGTAAGACACAGTTCCAGGCACGAGTTTCCCTAGGTGTGACAGTCCCATGGATCGAACACAGTCCAGGTCATACACGGGTGGCACTGATCTGGCTCCCGTCCATACGACACCATCCTGCTAACACACGGGTGGCACCAGTCTGGCTCCCGTCCATGTCAGCAAAATACTGGCCTCTTCACATGAGACACCGGCCTGGCCTCAGGTGAACGAGACGCAAAAATGTGGGAATGGACCAAATGGTCGGCCAATTGGTGACATCCCCCCGGGCTTCTAAAGAGTTGACCTCAACTTAAAAGCCTCAAGATATGCCTGCAACAATTGCGGATAATCTGCAAAATAATCCTCATTTACCCATTTGGCATCAATAGGCAAATAATTTTTAAACTTCACAAGGTATCTCCTGGAAAGCTTTCCTGCAGGTAGCTTTCTCTCCTTGTGAAAAACAATCTGTTCTGGCTGGAGGATCTCCTCAAGCTCTTCAATTTCTGGCGGATCTTCTGTGACAGGCTCATCAGGATCTGGCCCCACATATTTCCGAAATAGACTCACATGAAAAGCATTGTGAATCTTCCAATGACTAGGTAAAGCAAGCCTGTAGGACACTTCATTGATCTTATGAATCACCTTGAAGGGTCCATAATAGCGAGGAGAAAGCTTAGGATATGATCCTTCTCGTCCTGGCCTCTTCCGAAGCCTAGCCTTCTCAAATTTCAGCAATACCCAATCACCTTCTTTGACTTCCATGTCCCTTCTATGCTTGTCAGCAGCCTTTTTATGCTTATCCTGAGATCTTGCAATGGCTGTCCGCACCTGACCAAAGGCAACATCCAAGTCACGAACATATTCATCAGCTGCAAAAATCTCATCCTTGGTACGAAGGATGGGTGGCAAGACCACTCTGCCATAAATAATCTCAAACGGAGCCTTTCCTGTGGAAGCATGGATTGTATTGTTGTAGGCAAACTCAACAAGTGGAAGATACTTCTCCCATGCACTCTTTTGATCTGCCACATAACATTTCAATAAATCCAACACAGCTGAATTTGCAGCTTCACTTTGGCCATCTGTTTGGGGATGATAAGCTGATGAAAACTCAAGCTTAGTACCCATATTATCAAACAAAGCCCTCCAAAATAGGCTTGTAGTCCTGGGATCTCTGTCCCCAACAATGGATTTAGGCATACCATGATGCTTGAAAATATTAGCAAGAAAAAGCTTTACCATATGATCAGCTTTGATGGTTTTCTTGACGGGCAAGAAATGAGCTTGCTTGCTAAACCTGTCCACAATAGTCCAAATAGCATCATTCCCATGCTGGGATCTAGGCAAATCCATAATAAAATCCATCGTGATACTTTCCCAAGGTTGCGAGGGAATAGGCAATGGCTGAAGCAAACCTGGAGGCTTTTGCCTATCAAATTTCACCTTTTGGCAAGTGATACATGCACGCACATAAGCCTCAATGTCTTTACGCATGCTTGGCCAAAAGAAATACCTCTCAATCATGCGAGTAGTAGGCATAATACCTCTATGACCAGCATAAGGTGGAGCGTGACATTCGTCCATAACCTTTGGACGCAAATCCTTCACCACACATAGGCAATTGTCCTTCATTAGATAACCCTCATTGATAACATAAGAGGCATGTGAATGACCAGCCATCAAATCAGTCCATATATGGCAAAAATCAGCATCCAAATGATACAAATCTCTCATAGCAGATAGATCTCCATGAGAGGCCACTGAGACTGCAGCAATATAAGGCCTCCTAGATAGTGCATCGGCCACCACATTTTTCTTTCCTGGAGTATGCACAATCTGAAAATGAAACATGGAAAGAAAATTCGCCATTCTCATTTGCTTCTCTGAAAGCTTGGTTTGAGATAGAAAGTATCTCAAGCTTTGATGATCTGTCTTGACTACAAATTCAGCCCCAAGAAGGTAGTGTTTCCAAATCTTTAAGGCGTGAATTACAGCCAAGAGCTCTTTCTCATAGATATCCATATGAAGCTCAGCATCATGCAAACGACGGCTCTCGTATGCGACTGCATGCCCTTCTTGATTTAGGACAGCTCCTATGCAATCACCACAAGCATCACATTCAACCACGAATGACTTGTGCAAGTCAGGAACAATCAATACTGGACCACATATGATCGCATGCTTGAGCTGCAAGAAAGCATCCTGTTCCTTTGAAGTCCATTTGAAAACAGTTTTCTTCTTCGTGAGATCATGTAGAGGAGTGGCAATCATAGCAAAATGCCTTATGAAACGCCTGTAATACGAACATAATCCCAGAAAACTACGTACTTGATGTACGTTTTGCAATTCGGGCCAATTCCGAATAGTCTCTATCTTTGCAGGATCCATTGTAACTCCATCTTTGGATACAATATGTCCCAGATAATGAATCTCTGAAAGGAAAAACTCACTTTTCTTGGCATTGACGAAAAGTTTATGCTTCCGCAACTCTTCGAACACTGTGACCAAATGAGTTCTGTGTTCCTGCTCATTCTTGGAGAAAACCAAGATATCATCAAAGAAGACTCCTGTAAACTTGCGATGGGGTCGGAATATCCTATCCATCATACGATTAAAAGTAGCAGGAGCATTGGTGAGACCAAAAGGCATTACCAAGAATTCATATAATCCGAAGGCTGTCCTGAATGCAGTCTTATGGACATCTTGTGGCACCACGCGTATCTGGTGATAACCACTCTTCAAATCAAGTCTGCTAAAGCAAGCTGAACCATCAAGCTTATCCAAGATATCATCAATACGTGGAATAGGAAATCTGTTCTTGATGGTAAGCTTGTTCAAAGCTCTATAGTCAACACACATACGGAATGATCCGTCCTTCTTTTGAACTAGAAGCACAGGAGAGCAGTAAGGTGAGGAACTGGGCTGAACCAAACCTTTCTCTAAAAGCTCGTTTACCTGCTTCATAATTTCTTCTTGTTGTGCAGCACTCACTCGGTATGCGGGTTTGTTAGGTGGAGAACTACCTGGCACAAGATCTATGCAATGATCTTCGGGCCTTTGGGGAGGTAATTCACCTGGCAACGAGTCAGCAAAACAGTCGTTGAATGCATTAAGAAAATTCAGCCTATCATTAGACATAGCATCCACACTTTGATGATTTGGCACAAGACTATCACGCACAAAAACCAAGTACGCTGAAAGACTCTTTTTCATTGCTTTATTAATTTGGATGTGTGATACAACTGGGATAGAATCCCCTTCTTTGCCAGCATCAATAAAGTGCATGCGGCCTTTATGCATAAAAGAAATCATATTAGACTTGTAGTCTTTGCGGGGCTCAAGCCTATGATGCCATGGCTTGCCCAACAATACATCACATCCATTCAGAGGAGCAACTAGGAAATGCTCATTATCAAGATAGCCCTGTATATGGATACGCAACTTCCCAATCAAAGGGGTAACCTGCACCTCTTTGCCAATAAATGCAGCTTCAGCTTCAATCTGAGGTCCCATGTTTTCAACCTCAATACCCAATGCAGCTGCCATTTGCATAGAGATGAAATTGTCAGTTGCACAATCATCAAACATGAATAATGCGGGCTGATCCTTGATTTGCCCCCAAGCCTTGCAGACCATTCTCTCTTTAGCATCATGACCTGTATTACCTTGCACATCAGGAACTGCATGAACATTTGCTTTGGTGTGCTTGTCCTCGTGCTTTGGTTTGCGATCTGGGCATTGCCGAAACATGTGGTCTTTGCTACCACAAGAAAAGCATTTTCCATCCTTAGCATATTGCTCTCTTTGCTCCGGGGTTAATCCAAATTTGTTCTTTCTTGGGCCCTGTTCTTTATTTTCAGCTTTACCACCCTTGTAAGGCTCCCGGAAGTTCTTTTTAGATGGCTGTCCGCCCTTTTGCTGATTTGGGACAGCCTTGTCCTTCGCCTTGGAACCTCCTTGATCTTGCTTGATCTTGAGCACCAATTGCTCTGTAGCAAGGGCAGAAGCTGTGAGTTGTTGCAACGTATGTTTTGGGTGCAATTCAATACCCGATCTGTAAGCAGGTTGCAATCCAGAACGAAACTTCCTCTTTCTTTCCTCCTCAGAGATTAGCATGAAGGGAGTCACTTCCAGCAACACTTTCCAAAATTTGTTAACATACTGTTGCACACTCTCGTTATCTTTTTGTTCCAGCCTATCCCACTTTTGAGTGAGAGTTTGCTCTGCATTGGGTGGCAAGAACTGAGCATAAAATCTATCTTTGAATTCCTTCCAAGTAGAGATAGGATCCTTGGTGATCTTTTCGGTGATCCACCATTGGGCAGCAGTGCCTTTCAGAAACATGCTAGCATGGCGCACCTTTGACTTTTCTGTAAAGTCCTCATCGCTAAAAGCAATGTCGAACTGTGCCACAAACGCTAACACCTTAGAGGCATCATGTTCACCATGAAAGACATCAAATTTGACAGATTTATCACCTGCTTTGAACTCCTTGAGCTTCCTGGCATGAGGCTCATGGTCCTCTCTTTTTCTTTTCCCCTTATCCAACGGGGTAGCCCTGTCTGCATGGGCTCCATGGGCCGTCATAGAAGCTTCATGGGGCACGGTGGCATGTGCTCCACGAACTCGAAGCTCAGATGCATGTGACTTACCTGCATATGGCATGGTCTCTCCATGAGACAACTCAGAAGGCAAAATTTTTCTGGAAGCAGACCTGTCACCATGAGATACATATCTTGCATGCATGTGACTTTCGTGCCCTCCATGAGCACTGGCATACATAAATCTGTCAGGCTTAGTGCCTTGGGGAGAGGATGCATGACGAGAAGTGACAGTCACCTCTTCCTTTTGCATATAAGATTTCAGCCTCTGGGATGCGGGATCTCCATGCTTTAAACGAGGTGGATTTCTGAATTTTAGTTCTCCGTCATCCCCCTCTTTGATATCACCTTTGCGAAGGAGATAGGCAAGTGCCAACTCCCTTGGTTTCTTGCCCACTTCACGAGCCATTGATTCAAAGGTTACATCAACCATAGCATCAGCCTTCCTGGCTTCAATAGCACTTTGTAGATGAGGATCTTCATGCAAAAACTTCAATTCTTGCTCTTGAGCCTGCAAAAGTTTTCTCATATGTTCCATTTCAGCCCTCATAGCATCAGGGTCTTGTTCAAGCATAACTGTCTTTCCTGGAGACAGTTGACCTTTGGATTCACTATCCAGAACCCTTTCAAGGGGCTTGTGTCTACCTCGCAGGGCATCAGACCCACGAGAAGCACTAGAGGGACCCCTCGAATTTGGCACTTCCAAAGGGTTGCCTTGGCTGTCCATTGTGTTCAAAGTTCGCTAAAAGCGGGATGTCCAGTACACAGGTTCGTTTCCCCACTAGTAAGAGGGAAACAACCGTGCTCTGATACCAATGAAACCGATCCCGTCAAGTGGGAAAGACTCAGTTGGACACCTACACGTTTAATAGCACAACTTTAAAACCACAAATATGAAATGGACAACTTAAAACAACTTGAAATTTAAATGAACAGAAATGGAAAGATGGACACCAGCACTGGGGCCGGAACGGGCCGACCCCCCCCTCAATATATGATATATTTATTGGGAGTATTTAAAGAATACAATGCTCCATGGGTTCTGAGAACCAGATCATGTCCATGTACATATGAAAACAGTACTAAACAAATAGCTCGAATTTCGATGTAGAAGCTCGAAGCAGATTGACCACTAGTGTGGTCCAATCGCTACGGTCCTGTGCTTTCACTGGACTCCGCGGAGAGCACCACACTGGTGTTCCGAGACCACGCACAGACAGGCGCTCTCGTACTAACGCCTGGCTCTCCCGATCTCAGCACCTTTGGACCGAGGTTCGCCCATGTAGCTTGGACAACCCGGCACCGAACGGGTGTAGGCCGAGCGGGACGAATCTTTTACCAGATTTAAACATTAAATGCTTTACTCAAATCTGAAAATCACTTACTTGTAATTGGTTGATAAAAGACCAAAGCTTGTGGTTTGATGAAGTCTTCCAGGTGATGAAGAAGCAGTTGCCTCGTGTTGAGCCACCAAAGCAGATACCTCCGTAAAAGAAAACCACAGCCACCTTATAGAATGCACAGCCTGCAACAAGAAGGTACAGCCTGCAGTACGGAGGGTACAGAGGCTGTTGCAGCCAATCTCTTGTGGAAACACAAACGTAGGAGAGGTGTAGGGCAGCCACCAGGGAGTATAGTCGTAGCAGAGGGTACAGAAGCTACACAACCTGCAGCAAGTAGGTACAGAAGGTACACAGCCTGCAGCAAGAAGGTACAGAAGATGCGACCTGAACTGGGGGCAGCCGCCTGTGTGGAAGGTACCACATCCTGCAGAAAAACAGGCGCAAGGAGAGGAGCAGCCGCCTGTAGTTGCAGCCCCTGGGAAGGGTAGCCGCCTGCAGGGCAGTAGCAGCCAGCAGCAACAATCTCAATCGCCTGTAGAGGGGCAGGTACAGCAGACGCCTGGGGTAGTAGGCGCAGCAGCAACAGGGTCAGCCGCCTGTACTGCTGTGCAGTTCGCAGCCAGCCTGTAGAGAGAGTGAAAGCAGCCGAGTAGGAGGTGGTTGCCAGCAGAGATGCACTCAGCCGCCTGCAGCAAGCTAGTCGCCAGCCGGAAGAGCAGCCAGCGCCGGTTGATGAAAATCAACGCCAAAAAGAAAAGCGATTGCCTCCACGCTTGAATGAGGGAACTTTTTTTTAATAAGATTAATGTGGAGATAACCTTAGTGATTCTACGCATGCATGTGGGGACTAGTGGGGGTTGGTGACCATGCCCACCCCCACACTCACTTAAAAGTGAGGCTCCCCACCTTGGCCCCAAAGTGGGTGCCCAAAGGGGGTGCCCACTTTTAAATAAGTGTGAACCCCTAACCTTATAAATGAAAGGGTTAGAATTTAAAACATTAAAACAACGTGTACCATATACTTACCACCTGTTCACATGCACTGAAACTCGTCAGAATACAGGGCAGACTTCACGACTCACTGGCAGGCGTCCCCGCTCAGTAAGTAACACGTCAAGCAGGCAAACACACGAATACATATCATGCGAAAACAGTTTCAAGCATGCAAATCATGTGTGCATGTGCAAATAGTAACATGGACATATCTCCCGTTCATGGAACATGTACAAAATATCTGTCGGCACAAAACTGGCACGACATAAAAACATAAAATCCTGGTCTTCCTATGGAGTGACAGTCCCATAGGTAAGACACAGTTCCAGGCACGAGTTTCCCTAGGTGTGACAGTCCCATAGGTAAAACACGGCACGAATACTGGCTCTTCCATGGCGTGACAGTCCCATGGATCGAACACAGTCCAGGTCATACACGGGTGGCACTGATCTGGCTCCCGTCCATACGACACCATCCTGCTAACACACGGGTGGCACCAGTCTGGCTCCCGTCCATGTCAGCAAAATACTGGCCTCTTCACATGAGACACCGGCCTGGCCTCAGGTGAACGAGACGCAAAAATGTGGGAATGGACCAAATGGTCGGCCAATTGGTGACACTTACAGGTGTAAACTCTTGGCTGGTCTTTGTGTTGTACTCAGCCAGACATATTATTTTAATTGAATAAAGAAATACCGCAAGGGGCGCCAAGCTTTGGGGCCAACAGGTGTCGCTGTGTATTCAGATTTGGGCACTCTAGCTCCAATCTGTATTTTGTTTCTCATCTAGACTACAAGTGGACGGGTGATTGCTCCTACCGCACTCTGGTTTTCTATCAGAGGCCGGTTTCACATGCCATGGTGTTTGAATATCTGTGCCAAAAACATCCTAGCCATATGATCTGGCTTTATTGTCTTGCGCACGGGAATGAAATGTGCCTGCTTGCTAAACCTGTCAATGATGGTCCAAATAGCATCATTTCCCTGTGGCGTCCTTGGCAAATCCATAATGAAATCCATAGCAATGCTTTCCCATGGTTCATTTGGTATAGGCAAAGGCTGAAGCAATCCAGGTGTTTTATGTCGATCAAACTTGACCTTTTGACATACCATACATTCACGTACATATGCTTCAATATCCTTGCGAATATCTGGCCAAAAGAAATACCTCTCCAAAGCTTGTGCTGTGGCCAAAATGCCTCTATGACCTGCATATGGAGGAGCATGGCACTCATCCATAACGTTATGGCGAAGGTTCTTTACCACACACATACGATTTTGCGTCATGAGATATCCATCTCTTATGACATAAGATGGGACAGCAACACCCTCTTGTAATTCAGCCCATACATGTGCAAAATCCTCATCCAGATGATAAGTATTACTCATATCCGATAAGTCCTCATGGTATGCAACTGTAATAGCATGAACCTGTGGTCGTCTAGATAAGGCATCTGCCACCACATTCTTTTTCCCTGGAGTGTGTAAAATCTGAAAATGAAACATTGAGAGGAAATTTGCCCATCTCATATGCTTCTCTGAGAGCTTACTTTGAGTCAAAAAGTATCTCAAACTTTGATGATCAGTTTTGACCATAAAATCAGCCCCTAAAAGATAGTGTTTCCAAATAGTAAGGGCATGAATTACAGCCAACAACTCCTTCTCATAAACCTGTAAGTGAAGCTCTGCATGTTGCAAGCGTCTGCTCTCATAGGCAATGGCATGTCCTTCTTGGTTCAAAACAGCCCCTATGCAGTCCCCACATGCATCACATTCCAAAACTTTGCTATGTATGAAGCAACGGACTCTCCCTCATCTTGGGACAGCCAATCCCACTCCTTACGTACATCCTTTGCAAAGTTTGGTGGTAAGAATTGATCATAAAATTGAATTTTGAAAGAAGACCAAGTTGGGGCAGCACTTCCATCAAGTATTTTTGCAAGCCACCAATCACTTGCCGTATCCTTGAGATGCATTCCCACATGCCTGAGCATAGACTTTTCCGAAAAGTCTTCATTGCAAAAAGCTATCTTAAACTGTCTAATGAAAGCAAGTGCTTTGGTAGAGTCCATCCGTCCCTGAAAGTTTTCAAATTTTACATCCTTGTCACCGGCGGACTTGAACTCTCGAGGCTTCTTCCTTCTATATGCATCCCTATGTACATCCTGTTCATCTGCATGATGATGATGCCGTGATGAAGATTCACGATCCCTCTTCGTTCTTTCTTGAGCCACACTCTCCAAATGAGTGGAAAGCTCAACACGAGAACGGATGTCTTCTTGGAGCAAAGCGGGAATGAGTAGAGGATCCCTCATCCTTACTCTTCTCTTGACCTGCATCAAGCCTAGCACCAGGGACTCTTGTCCTTTCAGCATTTGGCACTTGCTGTGCTCTTTCTGCTTGTTGTGCATCATGTGCACCACCACGGGCAGCCATGAGGGGTGGCTTCTTGAAAGCCAAACTACCATCTGCTTCAGTGTATACATCACCC
This sequence comes from Cibotium barometz, assembly GCF_041138505.1. Classification (NCBI taxonomy): domain Eukaryota; kingdom Viridiplantae; phylum Streptophyta; class Polypodiopsida; order Cyatheales; family Cibotiaceae; genus Cibotium; species Cibotium barometz. The sequence goes on along the minus strand of NC_141046.1, from coordinate 67,371,222 downwards.
TTAACCATTAGGTATGCAAGTGCAAGCTCTCGGGGTTTCTCAACATCCATTTCCTTTGCAATTGCTGCAAAAGTGACTTCATGGACCGAAGCTTTTGCCTTCGCAGCCAACACCCTTTGTACATCCGGGTCATTTTTCAATGACCTAAGCTCTTCGGTTTCAGCCCTATAGCGTCGCACTTGATGCCTCAAAGATTCCAAATCAGAATGCATAGTGTCATGAGTACCTGCATCTCCATAGACATCATTGCCTGCAGCATCTTTTGCATCCCTTGTACCATGAAATTCACGGTCCTGTGTGTTCTCCACACTGTCAGAAATGTGGCTGTCCATGACACTCAAATCAGGTCACCAGTTATGATTCCAAGCCTCAGACCGTTTTCCAATGAGGGGAAAGAGACAGCTCTGATACCAATGTAACGGGAGGCGGACGCGTGTATTGGAATCGTATAAATGTTAACAAGATTTTGAGCACTTAACACTTGAGCATTACAACCACAAAGTTGAAAATGACAGTACACCACATAAAGGGGCCGATGATAGGCTGACCCCCCCCCTTTTAGGTTATTTTACCAAAAGAGTATGCAAAGTACAAGATTACGGGTGCCTGGGGATTCACCACCAGCCTGCACTTGATTCTTCCAAATACATCATGAATGAATACATTTCAAACAAGAGAATCTGTAGGTACATCCGCCCTACACACAGGTACATCCGCCCTGCACAAGAGTATCACTATCCTCACAGGTACTTCGCCCTGCACAAGATGTAAATGGATCTTTAGGCCTTGTTTCCACGCGAGAAACTGATCCAGAAACCTGTATTCTCCGCGAGCAAGTGTCCCCAATGCTTGCCCTAAGCACCTGTCATACCAGGAATCCTTGAGACACATCCATGCTCACATATTCCAATGCTGTCCGGTCTGTTTTGTGCAATAACCAGTCCAAAACAGCAACTTTCTATCTCGAGAAGTCCACCTGTAAAGGGTCCTACAGCCCTGCGGAGGTTCCTAGAGCTGTCCTGTACTGTCCAAGTTGACTTTGGACACCTGTAACCAGCCCAAAACTCGCAATAACCAGAAATTGCAGGTCTAAAATTTACCAACCAGCCCTTTAGAAGAGTGTGGGGATCGTTATCCAAGCTTGTGTGAGTCCGGGAAGCAAGCAACCAGCCCTGTAGCAACTCCCAAAGCTCCAACCAGCTCTCCAATGTGTTGAGTATGAATAAAACAGCCCAAAAGGCCTCTTGAGGGAGGCGCATTTTTCCAATGCCACCTAAGGGGCTTGGTGGGTACACATACTGGCTGACATGTGTCCCCATAAGGTGTCCAGCCCATAGTGCTCCATTTGTCCTGTTTGTATAAGTTTAGGTCCAACCAAATGGGAAATGGCCATAATGTGTCCAGGTAGGTGTCCAGCCCATAGTGCTCCATTTGTCGTGTTTGTATAAGTTTAGGTCCAACCAAATGGGAAATGGCCATAAGCTGTCCGGACTTCATTAATTTTGGTCCAACCAAATGCGAACGCATTATAAGTTGTCCGGCCACTTATTAATGAGTGTGGACCTCCAAACCAATAAACCTTAGTAGTAAATGAAGTAAGCTGTAAATTGAGTGTGGATGCACTTACCACCTGCAAAACCCATAAGCCCACAGTTTTAGGCCCAAACAGGAGTGCACACACGTGTCCACAAGGTGCCCGGGCGTCCCCGGTCCCTCGGGCTTCACAAGCCAAAATAACAAGCATTGTCCAGGCATCAAGACAATGTCACACAAAGTAAAATAAAGTTATGGCATGCATCATTTATGCATTGTGCACATGTAAACTTGGAGAATCACCTATCATCATTCTTGTACTTGAAAATATTCCGCCTGCCATCATAACACACTATGTGTGCATGGCCGGAATCCACACGGGCACCGCCCGAAAGTCTACAAATGTCCTGCCATGTCCTTGGACTCATATGATCCATACACATGCCCAGGTATAATACATACATGCATCCGCATGTTTCTAGGCCTGACACGCATCCGCATGTCCCTAGAATATAGGGGTTTGTGACAGTTTGTTTCACCGCCCGTCAGATTTCTGAAGGCCGGTTTCAGTCTCTTTCAAGTCTAAGACAGTTACCGAGCAGGAGAACAAGCACAAAAGGAAGTTCTCCGCACCGATGGCTAACACGACAATTCACGACTACAAAGATACTCTGGAATGCTATATTATGCACCTAGAGCATGTAGACTTGTTATTAGGGATTGAGTGGTTGAAGACTCTTCAAGTCCAGACAGATTGGTCTAGTCATATTTTTTCTTTTGAACATAGGAACACCCAGTATAGTATCTTAGGTGATTGTATACATCCCTCTCAGGGACCTCTTGTAAATACAGTTGATTTTGGTAATATAATGGATTCTTCTTTGTATACTGCTTTCCATTGTGTCTTGATTCCACTTTCTTCATTTCTCATACCTTCTATGGATGTCAATGAATTAAGTGTGTTTGAAACCAAAGAATTAAAGAAGATACTTGATTTGTTTCAAGATGTATTTCCTAAGGAACTGCCATTGGGCTTACCACCCGAAAGGGAAGTAGATCATCGTATTGACCTGATCCTTGGTGCTCACCCTGTTAGTATTTCACCTTACAAGATGAGCCAAGTTGAGGAAGATGAGTTGGCCAAACAACTCGAAGATTATTTGAGGATGGGCCAGATCCGTCCAAGTAAATCACCTTGGGGTATACCTGTGTTGCTTAGGAGAAAGAAGGACAACACCTGGAGAATGTGTATAGATTACAAGAGATTGAACAAGATGACAATTAAGAACCGTTATCCTCTCCCTAGATCAGATGACTTGAATGACCGGTTAGCGGGAGCGAAATATTTCACAAAGATAGATTTACGTACTGGCTATCACCAGATACGAATTCATGAAAGGCATGTCGAAAGAACCGCCTTTCGGACTAGGTATGGCCATTACAAATTTCTCGTATTACCTTTTGGGTTAACCAATGATCCAGCCTTTTTCCAGCAAATGATGAATGATCTTTTTCGTGAACATTTGGAAAAATTTGTGGTTGTGTTCCTGGATGATATTTTGATATATAGTCGTACTCTTGAGGATCACGTTAGATACCTCACGATTGTCTTAATTATTTTAAGACAGAATAGACTGTATGCTAAATTAAGTAAATGTGAGTTTTTCATAACAGACATCATTTACTTGGGACACAAGATCACTAGAGATGGATTGAGCATTGACTATGACCAAGTTCAGAAGGTTCTGGCGTGGCCTATACCGCAAACAGTGAAACAACTTTGTTCTTTTCTCGGTTTTGTTGTTTTTGGTCGGTACGTCCATCTAGTTAGCTCAGCTCGTGGCTCGGTGGGGACAACCAAGACTTGTGGGCTTGCCCACGGCTGTCAAGGTTGGGAGTTGAGTCAGGCCTGCATCCCCTCCATGTTTGTTTGGTTTGTTTGCAGGTTTCAAGTCTTGTACCAGGAGCGTTCTACGAGGAGATCCTATGGGGATTTGACAAGCGTGCTCCTGCACAAAAGGCCCCAAAGCGTGGCGCCCCCGCAGGTATTTATTTATCAATCGAGGTCGGCGTAGCCCTTGTACAATTCCCGAGAAGAAATCCCCTTGCTCCACGTAGAGGAGATCTCCTTGAAGCTTTCACCCAATTTGTGTTGTGGGATGCAAGAGCCTTGGCCCCCTATTTATACAAGTTTAGGGGTGAAAAGCTGTGCTTTTCCCCCTTAGAAAACAAACTACTACAAGTGCTTTTCCAAAAAAAACTCTTTCAAATAGCTTTTCCTCTCTTAAAAAAAATAAAAATAAAAAAAATCACATCGATTAGCGTTTTTCGAAAATCCATGCTTCGCTTTTCTCTTGCGCGTTTGGGCTGCCCGGCGCTTTTCCTTGCTGCCCGTCGCCTTGCGTTTAGCTGCTGCCCGGCGCCTTTGCTTCGCTTCTCTCCTTCGTTTGTACGCTTGCCCGCCTACGTGGCAGCCAACCGCCATGTGCACCTGCAGCCAGCCTTCACTTCTCCCCTTCGCTTGTGCGCCTGTAGGACTGCTTGCTACAGGCCGCCCATGACAAGTGGCAGCGCTTGCAGCCCAGCCACGACAGTGCCTACATCAGCCACATGTCAGCGCCTGTGCAGTCAACCACACGTGCAGTCAGCCACACGTCAGTGCTAGCAGCCAGGTGTGCCACGTCAGCTACCTGTGCCATGTGGCAGTGCCACCTTGAGAGAGAAGGAAACTGCTACACGTGCAACAAGGTAAGAGAAAAACACATATACATGCACATGAACAAACACATGAGCATGCACACACGTACACACACACACCAAACATGTATCTGCATCCACACACACGTACAAACTTACACATGCATATACAGGATTAAACATGATCAGTGGATGCTAAACAAGATTAAACATAATCACAATGCTTTAGAAAAAGAGGTAAAATACTCAGTTCTGTAGCAGATTGCATGGTGGGGTGTGGTTGTGTTGGTGGAGCTGAGTCTGTCACTCCTGGCCACATGGATTAGTCAGAGGGGAGCTTGCCATCTTAGATGAAAAAGTAATCTTGTTGCAACATGAATGACGCATACTAATACTAGTAATTGGGTCATCTTGATTATTTTTCAGATCGTAATATTGTTTGTGCCACACCATCGTGAAGCATTAAGGGTTAGGGTGTTCAAGGCCTCTCATGTGCATCGATATATTAGCGGCCTCGATGTTTTGGTAGTCCTCGTGTTTGTAATAGAGCTTGTATAGGTTTATAAGGAACTTCCTTTAAACTTCTGTCATGTTTTTGTTTGAGAAGAGTTTGGCAACATTTTAATGTTGCAAAGCTGTTAATTTTTAATTTGTGTGCTCTTATCTTGCCCTATTATTTCAGGTCTGACAGGGACGAGGAACGTTTTGATGGCAAGCCGTGGACAGAAGTCATTTCTTGGGAACCACGTGCTTTCATCTATCACAATTTTTTGGTACTATATCATGTCCATAACTCTGCTAGTTTTTTATTTTTTCCGCGAGAGTAATGGGTAGACATGAGATAACTATTGACATGGTATAAGTTTGTGCTCAATATGAAATGGACAGAGGTGCTCTTTGCTTTATGTTTGAATGTTAATTTTTGTACTCCTTGGTGATAAAGGTTTGTTTATAATTGTGCAAAAGGGAGTGTTCTTGATCCACGAAAGGTACTCATTAAAGATGCTGAAACCAAGGCTTTTAATACTGGAGCCCTGATGGCTGTTATGCAACCTTGCTGTGCAACCACGCGGATTGCTTGCATCCAGGCCCCTGGATAACCCAAACAGGTCGGCTACAAATTGAGGAGTCCATTTGTGCTTCTTGTTGCCAGCGGGGTGTGAGGCCAAAAGGACGAAAGGGCCAGATGTACGAGTGATCAGAGCAAATCAACACAGCATGAAATGGGTGACTAGAGGCCCTCTGATGTGAGTTGACTCTGAGTAGTAGACCAACGCCGAAGCATAGACGAGGTTGTGGCTCGCGTCGATGTGAGGCCAAGGCACTCCGAGAGGTGGTCGGCGTTGAAGGCTCGTGTCGGTGGATGCAGGGGCACTCCGAGGTGGTCGGTATTTGTAGTGGGCAGCGGAAGGTGAGGTGGTGCAGGCTCTGGTGACAAGGGTGTGTGGTACCTGAGGGGTGCAGACTCTTGTGACAAGGGTGCTGTAATACCTGAGGGGTGGTGAAGAACAGAGAGGGTTGCCATCCTGAGTGGTGTCGAATGAGCTAAGAGGGCTGCCATCCTGATGTCCAATGATGATGATGATGAGCAGAGAGGACTGCTGTCCTGACGATGTGAGCTGATGAGCAGAGAGGGCTGTTGTCCCAATGATGTGAGGATGATGAAGTAGAGAGTGGGCTGCTGTCCTAACGATGTGAGTTGTAGAGAAACGCCGATATGATGGAGCAGAGAGTGGGATGCTGTCCAAAGATATGTTGCAGTAGGAAAAACACAAACTGCTGGATGCAGAGAGGGCTGCTGTCCCAAGGATGTGAGCTATAGGAGAAAACGCTGGAGCTGATAACGATGATGATATTCTGATGTAGACCAGGCAATAACTTTTGAAATGCAACGTTTCTGACATATGATAATTAGAAACAATATGGAACATAACATACCTCTCACCTCATTTGACACGCTATTCGAAACAATGATGATTCCAAGTCCCACAAGCACGTCCATGGTCTCTCTGCCTGGGCTAGGTATCTGCAACAGTAGCCTGGTGATGCCCAAAGAAATCAGTGATGGATGTCTCAGTGGTGTCCTGCTGATCCTGTCTCCCTTCGTGTGGCCTCAATGAGGGCTCTTCTGTGATTATGCAGAAGGGGCCAATGCCCAGACATCTTTGATCTTAGCAATTCATCACTCATGTGAAGGGACCAAACCCCTCACTGAAGATACAGTGAAACCTCCCTCATCTCATAGTATACAGGGCATCTGAACAGATAGTGCTTCTTAGTCTCTACCTGTCTTGTCATGCATAACCTGCATATCCAGAGAGAGATTGACTTTTTTTGGTTTTCTTTTCAGTCGAAGGAGGAATGCGAATACTTGATAAGTCTAGCTAAACCTCACATGGTGAAATCAGCAGTAGTGGATAGCGCAACCGGCAAGAGCAAAGATAGCAGGTTGTTTGTTTTCCTTGTTCTCATGTCTTCATCCTACAATTCGAAATTCTTGACCTTTTCAATGTCTTGACCTTTACAAATTCTTCCTCAAACCCTCGTATGGCCATGTAGGGTACGCACAAGTTCTGGGACATTCTTGAGCAGAGGTCAAGACAAAATCATCAGAGCAATAGAGAAGAGGATTTCTGAATTCACATTCATCCCAGTAGGTATGAATCTCTCCTTTTGTGTTTTACTTCTTAAAGATGGACATAAGCACTTGAAGTGTGCACATCATGGTGTATCTATCTTGTAGAAGACACACACAGCTTTATGTAGTCAGTACCCATGTATAAGATTTTAGGATCTTAGTGAGTTTTAGCTAAGCTTCTTGGCCGTGTTGGAAGCAGAGCACGGGGAAGGAATCCAAATCCTCCATTACGAGGTCGGGCAGAAGTACGAAGCACATTATGATTACTTCCATGATAACTTCAACACGAAGAATGGGGGACAGCGTCTTGCAACACTGTTGATGTATCTGTAAGACTATTATCTTCTTGTTTCTTAGCATCTTCTTGTTGGACAAAATGGTTTATTTCTCTTACACTACTAATGATGGATCCAGAAAATATCACCTATAGTGAGGCTTTGATGTGTGCAGCTCGGATGTAGAATCTGGTGGTGAGACCGTTTTCCCGTCTGTGAACATGAACATCAGTCTGATTTCTCACCAGAATGACCTGTCAGAATGTGGAAAAACTGGTTTGTCTGTCAGACCCAGACTTGGGGACGCCTTGCTATTTTGGAGCATGAGGCCCGATGCATCGTTAGACCCATCAAGCCTTCATGGTAGGGCATTCAATTTTCACATTTGATTGTCTCTGTCCAACTATTTACCTATCTTCGTAAGTAGCACTTGAAAAAATATAGACTACCTTTTCCTGGTGTCCTTTATATCTGTTATTTTACAGGTGGCTGCCCAGTCATAAGTGGTAATAAGTGGTCAGCTACAAAATGGATGCACGTTAATGAGTACAAGATATGATGGTTACACACAAAAAGGCCGGTTTGTACCTCAGTTTGCAAGGCATTTGTTTGTTCAAGTACAACAAAATTGCAGGGTCATATGATCCCGCTGATGTTGTTTAACTATATGAACTTGATTACAGCTTGCTTGGGCAGTATAGAGATTAATTTTGAAGGAAAAAGATAAATGATTCAAGATGTTGCGGAAAGCTTATACAGGAAACAGGTGAAAGCCCTTTACCAAAGGCATCAGGAAGCCTCATATTTTCATAATTATTAAAAAGTAGGTGTCATCTGCACCAGATAGGGTGGCATGTTCTCTCGCCGTAAGTTCAAGGCATACGCATGTTGCTGATCGGTGCCAGCCAAAACCAACCTCATTTGGTTATCCACGGTCAGGGTTTTTTTTTTTTTTTTTTTGGAGAGAAGATATTTGAATTTGTAAATTGAAATTTGAAGGGGCATCAAATCGATAGCTTTCCTTATCATGTTGAGCTGGAGTCTTGCTTGCAACCATGTGTTTGTAGTGTGTCCGAAAATGCCATCCAACCTACTGATGCTAATATGCTGTTGTGCATGCCTCACACACGCGCGCGCATACACTGTAAGCACAGACTTAAGTTGTTTTGTATTTTGCTTTTATATGCATTTATGTTCAAGGGGCCATGCTAGGTCTTTGGAGAAATAAACGTGGTAAGTCTTTTTGTCACGGGAGCAACCATGTCATGCAAGTGATTTCTACTCATCTTCTAGGATTTGCTGCTAAGAAATGAACTTAAGATATTTGAGGTGAAGGTCGTCATATTGTATCCTCTGTGTATAGCAGCAGTTGTTTAATGGGAGCAACGTACCTTAATAGGCAACCACAAGCTGGCTACATATGAGCATGCATGTCTTGCAAATGTTCTATTTTTTTTGAGTACATGTGACAAATTTGTTGCCTCCCTACTTCAGCCCTGTGTATAGCAGAAATTTGTGTACATTTCTAGAAACCTTAGTGGTACAGTCATATAAAATTGGATTCAGGCAGTATGCAGATAAAATTGGATATAAGCCTTTTCTTAAGAAGGGAGAAAGCACACAACTTTATTGAGTTCAACAGATTTAAGGGTCTACAATAACGGTATGGATGATAGACATGATTGGATATCATTGACTTGGAGTCTATGACAGGGAGGTGAGCAAGCATGCAACTTGCATTGCGTTTGACAGATTTAAGGGTCTACAACAAGGGTATGTATGATAGACATGAATGGTACAAGGGAAGATTTATTTTACCCTATGCTTTCGTATCTCTCTATTTTTTAAGCAGTTCAATTTGAGCTTTTCATATTTGTTGAAGAAACAGTCAGTTTTTGTACAAAAAAAAAAGCAATCTCAAATTTATTCTCAAGATTATCAGTGTGGTGTATGCTTGTTTTAAACCACTGGTCCATTGGTGGTCACCATGTGAAGGAGTGGGGGCCTAGTGTGCGTATGCTTGTTTTAAACCGCTGGTCCATTGTAGTCACCATGTCAAGGAGTGGGGGCCTAGTGTGCGTATGCTTGTTTTAAACCGCTGGTCCATTGTAGTCACCATGTCAAGGAGTGGGGGCCTTGTGTCCAGCCTAGAAAAAGCGTAGGGGTATTGCTTGTTACGGTGACACGAGAGAGAGAAAGCAAGAAAGAAGAAAGATTTATTAACGTCTTCCAAAAGACCGAACTCGGCCCATGAGACAAATCAGTGTACCTGTGTGGGGTATCCTCTGTCATCCCAACAAAATGAAAAAGTATTGAACTAAAAAAAAAAAAGTTGAATCTGGGTGTGCAATAAGTACAATGAGTGGGGGGGAGGGGATGGAGCTCTACTACTAGGAGAATGCAAAGCTATATGCATGGAGTATACAATCATGATATGCAACCTAGCTAGCTCCATCCTGCACCATACTGGGGGTATAAAATGGTATACATCAATGAAGGGGGTGTCCACAGCTCCTTGAAGAGAGAGAGAGAGAGAAAGAGAGAAAGAGAGAGAGATCCATATGATGGCTGAAAGAGGGTTCGATTCTAGAAAAAGAGACTTCACGTTAAGCCTTTATATAAACAAATATGTGCTGAAAACCTCCTCATCATACACTAAGGTTGTAGATAGTTCTCACATATACGTATTGTTGTGAGCACCGAATCTTTGCACTCGAGGATGGGTGGGGTTCCCCCTTTGTATGGGTGTCTTGTAATTTTTAGAATATTGTGCATGCTTCTGATTGACACACTGTCAAAGTAGTATATGACCGTAACTAGACAATGCCAAGAAAAGCGTTTTGAAAAAAGAGGTGGAAGATTGGAAACCACTAGGGTTGATGACTTTTTGGTGAGCCTTGTAGTTGGTACTTGTTTAAACTTAGAGATTCCATGAAATCCGATGCTTTTAGGCACAAAGGAATTGCGTAAGGGTTATCAACCCGTGTGTGCAACTTGTATAAGCTTGCATAGTCTTCCATATGTTATAGAAATAAATAGTTTTATTGGTGGGTTGTCTTTGCTCATAAGACTACAAGAACTTTACTCCTTTTGTGACTTGAGAGAAGTCCTTGCCTATTGTTCTGTCTCCTTGCCTTCCATCTTTATTCCCCTCTAGCTTTTTCTTCTCCCTCAGTGGGCAAGCCCAATAGTGTTGGAAGTCAAGCTCCAGCTCCACCCCGCGTGTGTCGTCTTTATGCTGTGTGATCATGACCGACACCAGCTAGGTACAGCTGGACATGTGTGTTGTACTAAATAAGTCGGTAGACTTGACTTGACCTAACCACAGTTAGATATTGGTTAGTGTAAAGCCTAAGTGTAAGTCTCTTTTGACACTTGTACTTGTTGTCCATGCACTGATTTGTGCCCGTATGGTTATGTTTGGACTGCTACATGTACTAGCAGATGTCTATGAAGGTTTGGGACATGTATGACATGTATACGACTCAGTTTTGGTACTGAATAAGCTGCTGGTCACTGACAGTTTACAGTTTACAGACTGCATGACAGTAAGGTTGCAGGAGATAAAGCTGAAGCAACTACATAGCATATGTATTGACCATTGTACCTACAAGTGGGACTACTTATTTATGGATTGTTTTGAGCTGCTGAAGGGCTGAAATACCCTAGTTTTGACAATGAACTTGTTGCAGAAAAACTGTCAAACAGTTAAGGACTGCACTTGGTCAGTCATACTTGTTGGCTTGCAGGAAGTCAGGCATTTGACAGACATAGTCTACTGAATCATGGCTAATGCACAGGGCACCGACAATATTACCCAGATCGTTGGAGAGAAGTTGGATAACAAGAATTTTGCCTTGTGGAAATTGAGAATGAAAAACTTTTTGGTTGGCAGAGGATATTGGGACCTATGTACAGGTGATGAACAACCTGAATTGCCTGAACGACCGACACATGATCAGAAAAGAGCTTATAAGCAGTGGACAGAGAGAGCATGCAAAGTACTACACTGGTTTTCTTTATGTATATTTGATGCTATGGCAATACAGATCACTGGATGTGAGTCCCCAAAGGATGCTTGGAACATACTCATGAAGAACTATGGAAATGTAACACATGCAAGGAAGATTCAGTTGAAACTGCAGTTCAACATGTCTAGAAGTGGCAGAAGCATCCAGGTTTATACGACAGAGGTTAAGACCATAGCAGACCAGCTTGCCACCATTGGATCACAGGTATCTGAAGATGATATGATTGCTGTCACACTGAATGGACTTGGCAAGGAATACAAAGCATTTGATACATCTATTTCTGTTAGAGCTGAACCCCCTGACTAGGATGAGCTAGTTGCTTTGCTGTTGCATGAGGAGGTAAAGCTTGGATTGAATACAGGTTCTAGTGCGTCTCAGAGTAGAGACTGTTTTGTACTCTAGCCAGCGTGGCAGAGGCGGCAGAGGCCGTGGTTCGTTTCGAGGTCGTGGTGATACTCGAAACACCTATGGACAGCAACAACATAGTAATTGGCATGGCACAGATACATAGGGCCAGCGTGGATTTGGCGGCTTTAGAGGCAGGGGGAGATCACCCCGTGGGGCAGAGGTGGTGGATCATGGCAGTCGAATGATCAATCCAACAGGGATAAGGACTGTCATCACTGCAGCAAATATGGGCACATTGAAAAGGATTGTTACAAGAAGCAGAGAGATATGAAGGCAAAGGGCAAACAGCATGGGCACTATGCATCTTCTAGAGGTGCTCATGATGAGCGGGTTGACAGATTGTTTGCCATGCAGCATGTGTCCAAGAATGCACCTAGACAGAATAGAGATGAGAGATGGTACATTGATTGTGGGGCTTCTAATCACACGACACCCCACGGAGAGTGGTTCGATGAGTTGGTTGCAGGTTCACATGGTTATGTGTGTACTGGGGATGACGCCCAGCACGATATTCAGCACATAGGAGTTGTTCCGTTGATGATGCCTAGTGGCAAGAAGAAAAGCTTGCATGATGTACTACATGTACCGTCAATAACCAAGAATCTTTTGTTTGTGGGACAGATGGCAGAACAAAATCTGCAAGTGAGATTCAATAAAGATGGATGCTTTATTGAAGAATACGGTAATGGCTGCAAATTAATTGCTAGAGGCAGAAGGGATGGTAAGATGTTCACCTTGGATGCATCCATTCCTGAACTTAAGGCAGCCATGTTTGCACATGATGAGGGTGCTATTCGGGATGTTGAGATTTGGCACAAGAGGATTGGCCATGTCAATGTACAAAAGCTGAAATCTATGCAGCAGAAGGAAGTGGTACTTGGATTGCCCAAATTCAAGTATAATGACTTTGGTCATGTATGTCCTGCATGTCAGTTTGGAAAGCAGGTGAGATTTTCCTTCATGAAGCATGTAAAGAATAGCTCGAGACCCTTACAGTTGGTGCACTCTGATGTTTGGGGTCTGTCACATAATGCTTCGTTTGGAGGAGCTCGTTACTATGTATCTTTCATTGATGATTTCAGCAGGTACACTTGGCTGTACATACTGAAGCATAAAGATAACGTGTTTGATGCCTTCAAAGACTTCAAACAGCATGCTGAAAATGAGTTGGGCTGCTACGTATCTTGTCTTAGGTCAGATGGAGGCGGAGAATATGTCTCTAAGGAGTTTGACAGATATCTTGCAAAGTATGGGATAAGAAGGCAGCTCACTTGCAGCTATACACCGCAGCAGAACGGTGTTGCAGAGAGGAAAAACAGGGTACTGATGGAGTCAGCTAGAGCTATGCTGAATGAAAAATGTCTGCCTAATGCTTACTGAGCTGAAGCAGTGATGACTACTGTCTATGTGCTGAATTGAACCCCTACAGCAGGGATTCATGATGTTACACTTTATGAGAGGTTGTATGGTCATAAACCTGACATTAGGCACTTCAAAGTTTTTGGCTGCATTACGTATGTGCATATACCATATGAAAAGAGAAAGAAATTGGATCCTAAGGCAGTAAAGAGCGTGTTTTTGGGTTATGCACAGGAAAGAAAAGCCTATAAATGCTATGTGCCGTCTACACATGAGACACTGATAAGCAGAGATGTTGTCTTTGACGAAGTAGCTTCCTGATATGGGAATCCAGTTGTTGTGCCTACTGATGGATCAGCCAGCACAAGTAATGCTGAAAATACCCCTGCAGTTAGTACAACCATGAGTGGTCAGACAGGTGATGTATAATCTACAGTGAGTCCTTGGTCTGGCAGATTGCGGAATCGTACTCCTACGTCCACTGACACGGACATGTCAGTGAGGGGGAGATTGGATAAGGGAAAAGAAAAAATGTTTGAAGATGTAACATGACCACTTACTGCTGCAGGTTATGAGTCGTCCAGCAGTGATAGCTTGGACAGTGAGTTGGGGATTCCGTCTGTCATGACGCCAGGTGCTAGGCAGAATTGTTATGTGCCGCCTCATGAGAGGCAAGCTCAGAGTGAGCCACAGTTGAGGAGACCTGAGAGGGTCAGGAGACCCGTTGACAGGTACACTTATACTGGATATTCAGCCCGTCCTTATGCTTACATGACGAAAGTGACAGGTTTTAAAGAACCCACTAAGTTTGATGAGTGGTGTGCTGCCATGGATGAGGAGTATTCAGCTTTGGCTGAAAATGGAACATGGGATTTAATGCAGTTGCTGGATGGCAAAGTCCCCATTGGCTGCAAATGGGTGTACAAGGTTAAGTGCAAATCAGATGGGTCATTAGAGCGCTACAAGGCCAGGCTGGTTGCAAAAGGGTATGCGCAGCAGTATGGTCTTGACTATGAGGAGACTTTCAGCCCTGTAGCTAAAATGGCTACGGTCAGAACTGTCATTGCGTTGGCAGCAGCTAAAGGCTGGAAGTTATGGCAGATGGATGTGAAAAATGTCTTTCTGAATGGTGAGTTGCAGGAAGAGGTTTATATGGAGCAGCCTGAAGGCTATGTGCATCCGGATTTTCCAGCACATGTATGCAGGCTGAAAAAGGCATTATATGGGCTGAAACAGGCACCCAGAGCATGGAATGCTCGAATTAGCAGCTATTTACAGCAACGTGGGTTTAAGTTGGGTGATGCAGATCACAGTTTGTTTGTGAAGAAGACAGATCATGGCTATGTATTTCTGGTTGTCTATGTCGATGACTTAATCATTACTGGAGATGATGAAAGCGGGATTGCTGAAATTAAATCATGTTTGCAGGCTGAATTCAAAGTCAAAGATCTTGGTGAGTTGAAATATTTTCTGGGAATTGAGGTAGTGTCGACACCTCAAGGCATATGGTTGCTACAGAAGCAGTATGCTCATGACATGTTACAGAAGTATGGTATGGCTGAATGCAAGGCTATGGATACACCCCTAGAGCAAAATGTCAAGCTGCAGATTGATGTTGGGGCTGAAATAGAGAATGTAACCATGTATCATCAGATGGTGGGCAGCTTGATCTACCTGACTATTACGCGACCTGACTTGAGTTATGCTATGGGGCTGATCAGTCAGTTCATGCAGAAGCCTCGCAAGCCGCATTTGGATGCAGTCAACAGAATCATGAGATATGTAAAGGCTACGACAGATTATGGGCTGTTTTATGCATATGGGAAACCCCTTGACTTGACAGGGTATATTGACGCTGACTGGGTTGGTTGTGCCTATGACAGAAGGTCAACCAGTGGCTATGCATTTGGATTGGGCAGCAGCATGATCAGTTGGCAGAGTAAGAAACAGCCTACAGTTGCATTGTCTAGTACAGAAGCTGAGTACCGTGGTGCGGCCTTAGCGGCCTGTGAAGCTGTTTGGTTACAGAAGTTACTGAATGACTTTGGGATCCACTTGGACAGCAAAGTGAAGCTACATTGTGATAATCTGAGCAGTGTTATGCTTGCAAGAAATCCCGTCTACCATGCAAGTTCGAAACACATTGAAGTTCATTACCATTTCATCAGAGAAATGGTACTAGCAGAGCAGATTGACTTGATGCATGTGAAGATTGAAGACCAGGTGTAGCGGACATCTTTACCAAATCACTTGGTAAAGATAAGTTCATCTATTTTAGGCAGCTACTTGGAGTGTTGCAGATGGTTTGAGCTTGAGGGGGAGTGTTGGAAGTCAAGCTCCAGCTCCACCCCGCGTGTGTCGTCTTTATGTTGTGTGATCATGACCGACACCAGCTAGGTACAGTTGGACATGTGTGTTGTACTAAATAAGTCGGTAGACTTGACTTGACCTAACCACAGTTAGATATTGGTTAGTGTAAAGCCTAAGTGTAAGTCTCTTTTCTACTAGTCAGTGTGATGAATAATGAGAAGTAGAAGATGAGCCTGTAGGCTCTTGGTTCTACTCCATTCTTTGTCTGTCTCTCCCTCTCTTCCAATAAATAGATGATTCATCACTTTGATGCTTGCGATTAAGGAAAACTTCAAAACTCTGAAGATCATCTCTATTGTCAGCTTGCCTTACTTGTTGCCTACTTGCTTACTTCGCTAATTGCTTGCTTTCCAACCTTGTTGCTTCCGTTCTTGGTTGCTCTTCATCCTGCCTTTGTCTAGCCCTTGCACAACCTCCTCCCCTACTTTCTTTCTCCTTTGAACTTGCTATCATCCTACCCTCTCTCTCTTTGCTCTTTTGTCACAAGTTTGCTACATGTTATGGAACATTCAAGCGAGAGTTCTAGTCGTGGCCTTTCACTCAATTTGTGTAATGGCATTAGCCATAACTAATTCTCTTTTGTCACTCAGTGACATAGATCAATAGTTTTCAAACTATTTGGTGCAAAAGTGATCGTCAAAATTGTCGAGCTAATTTTTTGCATGTTAATAGCGTGAACTCGGTTTCGTACAATGTATTCTGTTTGCTGAGTTGTCTACTTCCTAGTCTCCATGTGATGAGCCGGAATTGCCTTGAAGCCCATTTTGCAACCCACCCCCACCAATCGAGAGAATTATTATTATTTTCCAAGTTGAGCTTTGTATTCTATCCCAAGGCTCAGACCATGTAATTGTTGCCACTCTTATTGGACGAATTTGTGGTTCTCACCTTTCAAGAAGCCAATGAGAGATCAATTGTCGGTGGCTTTCCCATTTGATGTGGTTGAGCACTTCTAAGACAAGATTGTTGGTATGGGGGGAAATTCCAAGTGGATTTAGATGCCCCCAAAGGTACTAGAAAAGTGTAAGATTGCAATGCTATCATTGTGGTTCAAAAGATCTTGTTTTTCTAGGTTTTAACATTGTGGAGGAGAAGCATATAACATTAATCTGACTGAGATTCCCAAGCATGCCCGGTTGGCTCAAGGAATCTCAATGAGATTATAGATGGCCTAACATGCCACATGGTGGAAATCACAAACATGAGCCCAAGTGACCTGAACCAAGTGGACGGCCATTGCATATGATTGCAAGAAATCGAGACATCATTTTTTTGGGGTCATCATAGTCCTCAGATCTTCCCCTCAGATCTTCCATAAAAGGTCACGTGTCTTTTATCCTCGAGAAAATGGGTAGGCCAAAAGCATCAAGGTTCTCTGTGAGCCTCTCATGCACAACCTACAAAGCCACCACCTAGCATTGCCCCACCCCTCCTATGGTCATCCAGACCATGCCACCCACCCCCACATCTTTGCACCCTTCCTCCTAATCTCTCTGTGGCAGTATCCTAACCCTATTTTTCATCGGAAATTTTACGTTTTTTAATCTTTTGAGTCAATATTAATATTATTTTCTTTCTTCACTTTTACCCAATTTTTCTCTCTTTTTTTTTCTCTATCAATTTTTACTTTCTTTGTTATAAATTACCAAGAAAAGAAAAGAATTGACACTTCATTCTTTTTTCATAGTTACTCTTTATTAGCTTTTTAAAATTTTCACACCCATACAAACCCAAAAAAGCAAAGGAGAAAAATAGGGCAAAGAGAACACTAACTCTACGCATCCAAGGATGATTTTTGACGAGCTGGGTCACCCTTCAAAATGATGGTTTTAGAATTAGGAGAATGAAACTCCTATAGATATAAAGGCATTCAAGGATTGGAATCAGGGTGCAAGAAAAGTCATATACTAGCTTTCAATTAGTGTCACATACACTATGATAGGACCCATACAGGATGCAAACACTCTAGCAGTTGCATGGTAAAATCTGGTTCAGATGTTCCAGACTAACACAGGCAAGGAAGTTGTAGTTAAAGCAAGAGTTGCATACTGTGGAAAAGAAAAGTGTGTTCATCAATGAAAATGCCTTAAAGATCAAGGACATTGTTGAATCCCTTGGGTCTTTTAATTTATCAATGGAGGATGATGATTTGGTGAGTGTCTATCTGAATGGGCTTGGCAAAGAGTACAAG
The DNA here is from genome assembly GCF_041138505.1 of Cibotium barometz. Lineage (NCBI taxonomy): Eukaryota > Viridiplantae > Streptophyta > Polypodiopsida > Cyatheales > Cibotiaceae > Cibotium > Cibotium barometz. Next base: position 67,353,720 of record NC_141046.1, on the reverse strand, counting down.
CCATTTAAGACCTCCATTGCAGTTAGGAAGAATATTCCCAACTTTCAGGACTTGATATCTATGTTGATCATAGAAGAAAAGGCTTTAGGTGAGAATTCTTCTTCACAAAGCAAGAACACATCGGAACAGGCCTTAGGCCAAGGTGGTGGCCGCCTGACAAGAAAATCAGAATTTTGGATAACAACAGTCCAATGATTCACAACAGCAATTATACACAGATGGAAGAGGCCAGTTTAGAGGCAGGGGGAGCCAAAGAGGCTGAGGTGATTGGCAAAGAAATCAAAATGCAAATATCATAGAGTTCTATTACTGTGGCAAACCAGGACACATGGCAAAGGACTGCTACAAAAAGCAGAATGACATTAAAAGTGGGAAGTTGTAGCAAGGCAACTATGCATCATCTAGCAAATATGGAGGTGATGACAGAAGTGAGCAGCTGTTTGTGATGCAGCACATGCTTAGTTCCATAACATGAGATGTGTCAGTATCTCAAGATATATGGTATGTGGATTTTGGCCTCTCTAACCACATGAAGGGTCATGCTGAGTGGTTTAGAGATATGCAGATGAAAAAATCAGGTTATGTTGAAACAGGTGATGATACTGCACATCCCATTGCACATGTTGGTAAACTACCATTGTCTATTGCAGGATGGCGAAATGAAGTACTTGGTTGATGTACTTTTATGTTTTAATCCTCAAGGATGTTTTGTTAAAGACTTCATAAATAAGTGTCGCTTGGTTGCAAAGGGTAACAAAAATGGCAGGATGTTTATTGTGGATGTGAACATGCTTGAGATAAAGGCAGCCATGTCTGCGCATGGAACAGATGTCAGATATTGACATATGGCACAAGCGCATTGGTCATGTGAATGTACAGTGATGACTGAAGTCTATGTAGGCCCAAAATATTGTTGCAGGTTTGCCAAAGTTTAAGGTTGACGGTATGCATAAGATATGTGAAGCATGCCAACTTGGTAAGCAGGCCAAACATGCTTTTTCACGTGAAGTGCAAGGCCATTGGATGTCATATATTCAGATGTATGGGGACCGACCAAGACTACAATAATTGCAGGTTACAGGTACTATATTACATTCATTGATGACCACACTAGGAAAGTGTGGTTTTATTTCATGGAGGAGAAAAGTGAGGTGTTTGCTCACTTTCAGAGATTTAAAGCCTTGGTCAAGAAGGAAAAAGGCATGCAAATAAAATGCTTAAGATCAGATGGTGGGGGAGAATATTTCTCCAATGAGTTCTGAATTTCTTGAGAAAGCAGGGAATTAAGAGGCAGTTTAGGTGCAGGTACACTCCGCAACAGAAAGGTATTGTAGAAAGGAAAAACAAGCACATTGCAGAGGTGGCACGTGCCTTGATGTCTGAAAAGAATATGTCACATTACTTTTGGTCAGAAGCAGTAGCAACTCCTGTGTACATTATGAACAGGACACTCAGTGCAACTGTTCATGGTATGACTCCTAAAAAATAGAAGTGTACAGGCATAAGACCGGATGTGTCTCACTTGAAAGTGTTTAGGTGTATTACAAATGTACATGTTCCTGATGAAGTGAGAACAAAGTTGGATCCAAAGGCAGAGAAATGCATATTCATCTATGCTTTAAGTCAAATTTATCCTTCGGGTCTAATTTTTTAATTCTTGATATTCATATTAAGATTAAAAATGAAATTTTATCATAAAAATATCATATTTTAATGTCTTTAAATATATATATATATATATATTAATCAAACTAATATATTTATTAAAATATATATATATGAAGTATATATATATATATATATATATATATATATATATATATATATATATATATATATCTACTCACTGAACCATCAACATTGTGCTTGACTTTATACACCCAGTTACATCCAATTGCCTTCTTTTCCTTAGGCAAAGGCACTAACTCCATGTTGCATTTGCATCCAATGCTGCCATCTCCTCATCCATGGCATCTTTTCATTTCTTATTTTCAATTTCTTGCTCAAAGCAAGTGGGCTCAACCTCCTGTATTGCTTTTACCATGTAAGCATAATGATGGGCTATATATCCATCATATCTCAACCTATCAACAGGGGTATCTAACCCTCGTAGACCTGCGTACACCTGGATCATTGCCAGGAGTAACTACAGACGGAATGCCAAGCTCCTCATCAAGGCTCTGCTCTCATAGTAGCCACTAGAGTCACCATCCACATAATGAGTGACCTGCTGATAGATAAGGCACAAAAGGTTGATCTATCTTTTCCTTCCCTTTCTGTGATACATGTGTACCTGCATCATTCCTCAACCTGCCTGACCATGGGCTAACATTGGATCCACTGCTTGAGGACTCCCCAGGTCCACTCACAGCACCTATGATTGCTGCTCTACATGTGGTGCAACATTAGCACTTCTTACATCTGCATCTTCTATTGCCTTTACTACTGGTGCATAACCAGCTACTCATCTCTCTACTTACTCGCATCTCATGAGTGGTAGGGTTATAGTATCTATAACCTTTTTTCTCCATAGCATAACCTTAATTGGTTTTTTACATAAGAGATTGAGCTTAAAATAGATCTTAAGAATCACTTGGAGATAAATAATTGAAAATTCGGCTCTATAAATATTGAGTGATTTGTAGGATCAACTTAGTAAGGGTTAGGTCTTTTAAAATTAAGCTTTTATATAGATTGTAGAAAGGTTGAATCCCAAAAGAGTTAACTCTCAAAGAGATACCAAGATTCCAAAAGAGTTAACTCCTAAAGAGATTATAGAAAGGTTGAACCCCAAAATTGTGAACTCTTAAAGAGATACCAAGATCCCAATTTAGAACCAAAGTTAGATGTATTTATATGTGGTTGTATGAGTTTAAGGATTAATCTTTTTGAGATTAAGCCTCAACAAATGCTTAATCTCTCGACGGTTAACTCTTAACATGATACCAATTATAGCTCCCTATCTAATTTGAATCAAAATTATACTTAGTATCACTTTAAGGGTTAGTTAAGAATTGATTTAGGCTTAATATTAAAAGATTAATCCAAACTGATACCAAGGTGAAGTCCCTTCTTAACCTTTAAGAGTCAAGAATTAATTGAGGTTTAATCTTAAAATATTAAGCCAAACTGATACCAAGGAGAAGTCCCTTCCAAAATTGAGCCAAAAAAGGCCTTGCTTTTTTTTTTGAAAGTTGGAGGTCGATGTTTTAATAGGATCCGACTTTAAAATTTTGCCCTCTCAATAGCCTATAGAATCAGCCTATCCCAGTAGATTTAAGTATCCACATGGCAACATTCTATGCACATATACAAAAGCTAGAGTAAACGCAAGTTGTGGCAATACTTTTAGTTACCTATATAGTAATTTTAAGTATGCAGGCCTTTGCGAAAAATTACAACTTCATGACATATTCAAAAGTCGATCTCCGATTGTTCTCCAGGGCCTATTTATGCTTAATTTTTGGAAGCCTAGAAGCAGTTTAAGGATTATTATTTTGAGATTAAGCCTCAAGTCATGCTTAATCTCGTAAATGTAAACCCTTCAAGTGTAACTTCCTTCCTAATTTAGCTCAAAATTGGAAGGTTAAACTTACTTGAAGGTTAACCCTCTTCAAGTATAACTTCCTTCCTAATTTAGCTCAAAATTAGAAGTGAGTTATACTTGGCATCACTTTAAGGGTTGGTCTTGAAGAGATTAAGCATCAACCAAGACTGAATATCAAGAAATTAACTCTTAAATTGATACTAGGTAAACTAGGATGTTTGGGTAGCCTTATCCGCATGTACAAGTGCAATGAACACACACCGTATGTAGGACATATAGTGCAATGTTGTTGGAAACAACATCACACTCAGAATGCTATTGCTCATATAACATCTCCACATTATACCACGTGGACGTGTTTGGCATCAGTAGTTCCTCGAAGTCCTAATTTTTGGAGGACATCTTCTTCCTAGGCGTGTCTTTCCCAAGTTTCGGTTTGCCAAAGTTACCTATAGCAAATGTTTGGTGGTTTTGATGAACATATCTCGAAGGAAAAGTTTAAAATTAAAAAACATACAACCGTGTCAGTTACTTATAAATATCTTGAAGTAATGGAATGAACATAAATTTGTAAACATACTTGGAAAGGATGCTAGAGGTAACTCTGCTATCAACGAACCACATGTCTATGCTTATGATCGATGGAGATCTTAAAGTACCAAGGAAGTACCTCATAAAAAGGATAGTTACAAATTGGTTAGAACATCTGAATCTGAGTCACATGTCATTGTTCAAGTCATACGAATTTTATGCTTGTTGTGTGAGTGAAAAAAAAACCATACATAAAGTATGGCAGAGAGTTGGCACAGTAATTTCCAAAATTTTATAAACATAAGTGAACGTGCTCTTCCCTTGTTTCCCAAATAACACTCTCGGTATCAAATCGGTATCAAAAGTGGACCAAAGATATATACCTTCAGTGTTGAAAGTGGCCATTAGTTTGTTCGAATATAAAAGAGAGAAAAATAGGAATACCTTTATCAGTTTGCGTGATAATGAAGTCGATAATGCGACGAGTCTCATTTGATATTGTTTCATGATTGCTGATTAATGTAGACCTATAACTGCTACGCATGAGTTATCTTCGACCTCGTGACCAAAGCTGCAATATGTAAAAAAACATCCAAATCAGGAACAAAATTAAGATGCAGGCAAAACTTCTCCTGCAAGTGGCTATTGAGACAACTTGATCAAATAGCTAAGCATAAAGAGGGCATGCTTGAGGAGCTTCTTTCTCAAGATATCATCTCTTAGAGTGCACTGATTGCCTCTGGTACTATGGGTATGTATGCCCAGTGTGCATGAATGTTATGTCAGCACTAGTGGTGTGGTGTATGAATGAATTGATTGACTTGATAGTGTATTTAATTGACAAATACTAGGTGGCACGTGCAGTTATGGCATGTACAACAGCAGCGAGGGACGACGAGACCAACATGGTGCCATTGAGCGTGCAACCCCCCCCTTGAAGCACTTCGACATGGCCGCTTGGTCATCGCTCGGGTGAGCATCGTGCTAGTGCTGTATAGAAGGGGCATGATCAATTAATCTCATATTAGATGAACGAGCATACTAAAATTTTAAAATCACCTTTGGTATGCCCATAATTTAAAATATCCTCATTTTAGTTTCTTAAAGTTAATCATGCTCATGGCATGGATCCTTGTATAAAGCTAACGATCCATAAATTATCATATACACAGAGAAGAAAAAAAAATGCAAGTAACTCAAAAACTACATCACCATCATAAAAACTAAGGTTTACTTCTATTAATAGAAAGATGAACATTAGTATACATTTTTAAAACTAAGGCTTTAGTATCATGGGAAATTACTTAATTTTACAAGAGTTTGACAAAAAGCTTATTTTTGTGAGCTCGGCAAATGTTATGTACAAGCACTTTTATAAGAATAGTCTATTTGCATGCATAACTTTATACAAGCGTGACCAAGATACGACAAACTGCAAGCCATCATCTTCTTATGCATGCAATCAATGTAAGAGGCATTGTAGAAGAATACCCTTTCCCCAATAATGTAATGCTTTCTACTGTACATATAAGATCTCTCCAAGATCTTCATCAAGTGAAGATTTGCATGAAGTGCTTTTAAAGTCCCTATTAAACATTTAATGGTTGACACAATTTGAGGGACAAATTTAGATGTAACATAAAAATCCAACTAAAAAAATCAAGAAAAACACAGTAACCACCACTGAGGGAAGACATGTGATTATAGAGCCAACAATTTTGTGTACTCTAAATCTTATACTCTGTGTTGGCTCCAACTTTAGCAACATTGATAATGTGTAGACATGTTGAACTTTCACAAGATATTTATCATCCTTGCTAATTTGGAAATCAAGGATTCCATCCTTGATAATTTGGAAATCAAGGATTCCATCCTTCCCATGATGAGATGGACCTTCTTGGAATTTTGTGAGCCCCTTTCTCATAGAAGGTTGCACGGTGACACACATAAGTCTGCTATATAGGAAAGAAATCCATTGTCCATCATTGTCTTGCACATTGCTTCAATGATGGCTTTTGGTCTTCTACTAGCAAGAGGGGGCATTATATAACCTTCTATGAAGTAGAGATGGAAAAGATTTGTGTTCTACTACCAAGTACTAGCAAGAGGAGCCATGGTGCAACTTTCTGTGAAGAAGTAAAGATGGACAAGATGTGTTAGAGAGGGAAAAAATGATACTATATGGGTACTATTAATCAAGGAGGGGGTGCTATAGAGCCAAGGGTGTGCTAAAAAAGCTTAAAGGAGATTGGGGTATGATGGTTGGAAGCTATGAAAGAGAGAAGGAAGATAGTGGATAGTAGAGGAAGAGCCTAGAGACGTAAAAGAAAGAAGAAGAAGAGGGGATAAAAAACACATGTGAGAAGTAGAGGAGCTAGAGACTAGAACTTGGGAGGGGATTGAGGGAGGAGGGGAAGGGGGATTGTCGAGAAGTACAAGGCATAGCCAGTTGCTAAGAGTTTTGTACAAGTCCAAAGATTCAACTTTCAAACGATTTTTTCTCCCACAACTAGGTTTATCACAATTCGCACCAATTACTTTGGCAGTGCAATGGGGTGTCTTATCTACTAAATGGATGGAAAGTTCATTTTTCTCAACTGGAATGTTAACCCCATTTTGGGTTAACTAGACGGTCTCCACCATCTAATTAACCCCATTTTGGGTTTACTAGAGTGAGTGTATGAAAAGGCACTATAAAAGTTGTAACAATTATGAGAAAGTTAGCACCCAAACTCAAGTCAACTTAAGAGTTTTGGGCACCCAAGTGTGAATAAGGGCCAATTGTATATAAGGTATCATCTCATAATGAATGTACACAAACCCCTTTATGCTGAATGAGTTTTTTAGGCTTCTACTCGATTTTTTCCTTGTGTGAGAGAGAGTTGAGAGTAGAGATTCCTGCCTATCCTTGGTGGAAAACAAGCCATAACATTTTTGGCATCAGCGCCACGAAGGCAATCTTACTTCCTCCTTTGCCTTCACTCCCTTAATTAAGTATCTCTTTCCTTAGCCACTATTTTTTGAGTGTTGTGTGCAGGGGTATGTGTGTAGGTGTATGAAGGAGAAGGTTGTGTGTTTTATGAGAAAAAGAAGGTTGTTTTTTAAAAATTTATTGTTGTTTAGGTTTATAAGTACTTGAGAAATCTTGACAAATGAAACCCATGCATTTTTGTACACTTTTACATGTTTTGATCACTACATCTTCATGCTATGAGAGTGTAGGTTTTTTGCCTTAATCTTAAAAAAATAATTAAATCAACAAAAAATAATGTTAAATTAAGTTCCATTGAAAGAAAAAAATTAATCCTTAAAAACATTAAAATGGAAACTTTGGATATGAATGCACTAACTCTCCAAATCTGTAAATTATCAATTATTGGTTTTTCACATCCACTAGTTTTTCATAGTCATCATGAAAAACACTCAAAAATTATATTGTGTTTGAAAGGATTTCCTTACCAAATTTAGAAGTCCTTATTTGAAAGAATCTTATCCTTATCCTTAAAAATTTGAGTTTTTCATGCTCGTGTGAAAAACTAAAAGTTGGTTTTTCATGTTTATAAAAAACCTAAACTCTTTGTAAGTTCCCTCCCAAGCTATATATGTATGTGTCTCTTTTAATATAGATTTCAATAAGGAAAGAGAGTGCACTTAGAGAAGAGTGAGACAATAAGGCTAAAAACATTAGGAAAGTGTTAGAATAAAAATATTAGCTCCAAATAATCCTAAAAGAAATAAGAAAACAAAAATAGTTCTATTAAGAGAAGTATTTTCAAAAATAGAAATTTGAATTTAGATGATAGGAGGTCGTATTTAGAGTACTTTTACATATTTAGAGTCCATGCATACTAAATATGTGGAAAAGCAATGCGTTTCTAAAGATGGCGCGTTTGCAGCTATATGCAAACGTTTTTACCTATTCTACCCGCGTTGACTTATAGACTAGATGCCTTCCGATTCTTTTGACTGGTTTTACGACCTTATTCTGAGTTTTTATCAGAGAGTTATGGCCAAAGCAATTTTCTGATTCTGTGAGGGTCTCTCCACAGAGAAAACTGTAAGAAGGCAGCAAGTAGCCTCCTCAAGGTAATCCTAGAGCTTGAGATGTATATATCCCTTCATTCTTATCTAATATCTTAGAAGAGAAGGTTAGATTGCTATGATCTTTCGGAGGAAGAGACCAAAACTCCATAGCTTTTCTTGCCGTAGCCCTGCAAGAGAAGGCTGTTTTGCCATAGACCTTCGAAAGAGAGAAAAGTCACAGTACGAGTAAGAGGAGATAGAGCTTGGGGATGATCGGATGATTTTAATAAGAGAAGGTATTAGAAGACTCTCTATTCTCATATGTCAAGTTCTAAAGCTCTTGTTAACGAGCAAAGGCAACGATAAACGATAAATTTCTATAAGGTATGTACATATTTTGTTTTTCAACTATATATCATTCTTAGGGGTTGAGGTATGGCCCCGACTTCTCTATTAATTGTTAATAGTGATCTATTTGATTGATTTACTAGTTAAAGTTTGTATTCTTTTAAACAACAGCATATGCCTTAATAAAGAATGTCTTATCACATTTCCCGTTGATGTTGTATCTATGCCTGTCCGAAGCCCCTTACGCCCTGGGCGATACACGTGCTACAATGGCCGGGACAAAGAGTCGCGACCCCGTGTGAGGGCAAGCTTGCCTATTCTCAATTGTTAGTATATAAAGAACGAGAAGCATGTCTTGACTCGGTACAGATTGACGTTATCGGCCAACACACGTCCAATCAGTACAATCTCAAGTTGAAATGCTAAAATCTTTGTGAAAAGGATTGTTTTCTTAAGAAGGTAACATGGATTCTAGTCCTATGGTTTAGTTGAGTAAATGGATTGTTATCTTGGTTAAATTAAGGTACAGGTACAACTCTCCCTGCCTTGACGCTGCCCCATTCTTGTGCTTGTATAGTTCTCAAGGATAAACAGATGAATGAGGGAGACATGGTCCTCTTATTCAATACTAAACCATATAAGAAAAGCTCAAGATTAGAGGCTTAGGACCTTTCCTAGTCTCTGAGACACCACAAGGTGTTGTGCACATTGAAACACTTGAGATGGCTGATTACTTTAATGATAACAAACTCAAATGCTACTACGGACCTCTCACAAAGGCCACCTTAAAATCCATCCATGATAAAAAACAAAAAAAAAAAGATCATGAGGATATGAAAAAAGCCACGCAAGAAGAGGCCAAAGCAAGGCAAGCCAAGCTTAGGCAAAAACATATCATGGTCAACATGGCCCAAGTGGTCGACTTAGAAGAAGAAGATTGGGAGGTGAAGCCAGCTCAGTTGTGATTAGGAATGATCACCTCAACCAGCTTTGTCCAAAAATTAGCTCTTGTTGATATACAAGGACTAGTTACAATTTAATGTCATATGAAACATGGTGTTCCCTCGAGGAACCTACACTGAAAGTAACCCCAGCCATTGTCACAAAAGTTGCCTCATAGCATGTTCATTGCATTGGCATAGTCACAATTTTATTCCACATCGGAAATAATCCCTTGGAAGGGAAGTTTTATGTGATGCCTTGCTGGGACAATGCATGAAGAGATCCTCCTAGGCAAGGGGTGGATGGACCATAACAGATGCAACATTGACTAGGATGCATGGATAACGACCCTACAACTAGCTTCTGGCCAAGTCACTATTCTCATGACGAATGAAGAGCCAGTTCCTGCTGCTTCCCCATGCCAAGCACTCCACAATCCACCACCCACAATCACCATGACACCTCACCCTTCTCACTCCGTTCCCCCAAAAAAGAGGCCACTCATTATGCCAACCACATCAATGCCTCTCACACCCACACTACCACTACGCACATCGACATCTCACTCTCACATTGCCAAATCACTAGCTGTTGCCCCACCAAGTCACACTAACCCAACTAACAATGCTAACCATACTAACAAATCTCCACAAGGTTTGATATCTCACCACTAGGTGCCTAAGAAACTTCTTGTAGGACAAGGTTAGTATGAAGGTGAATGTCAACTGTGGATCCCCAGAAGGTCCCACCATCCCCCTCGTCAACAATAGGCACAAAGCCCCTCGTGTCACCAGAGTAGGCCCTCCATTTGCCAACATCAAGCCTACAAGTTATCGGATCGATGCCAACCTAAGCACTCTTCAAGGTGTTTTGATCCCCTCGATCAAACCCATAACCCATGTAATCAACCCTTCGGTGGATTCCAAAACCTCTTCTCCACGCCAAAAATTTCTATGAGGGCAATTATAACATATGGATCCGCAAACCTCTCCAACCTAAACCCCTACCTCGTGTCACACCACAATCACCTACCCATCAATGGGTACCCAAGGCAACATCTACAGTGAAGACTATTCAGGACAAAGGAAAGTAGAAGGTCCTATATGACAAAATCACCCCCATGCTACCGCTGTTGAACTTCCTTATAGATATACCTTCAATGTTGGTAATCCCCCCGCCTATCATTCAGAGCCTCGACAGTACTACAAAGCTACCACCCTCATCAAAATCCCTTTAGGAAGTGCTACCCACTACCTCGCCAACACCTAATTGGAATCAACTCCTTGTCTTGGCCAACTGGGCACGTGGTCAGTACAAAACCCGCAATGGGGTGCTGTAGCATAGACTTTGTGTACAAAACCTGTTTCAAGGTACACCCAAAAAAAAACTACCACGGCCGTACCAAGTTTGCCCAGGGACATTCCAAGTTTGGCACGACCTTCCATCTTCACCCCATTCTCGTAGCCATTCACTATGAGCCTGTGGCGTTCCAACCACTTCTCTCAAGCCTGCAGATGTTCCTTCTGTTTCTGCAAGCCCACGCCCGTTCTCTTTTCAAAGTTAGTTCCCACACCCATTCACTCAGCCACTCTTACACCGCGGCCGTTCGCTCAAGTTCCCATGCCCATTCGTCCGACTTGCCACGCATGTTTGCACACACTGCCTGACTTCCTATGCCCGTTCCTTCATAGTGCCATGCTCGTTTCTTGGACTTGCCATGGTTGTGCCCTCCTCCCAAACCTATAAATATCCCCCCCCCTTTCCATTTCCTTACTTTTCCCTCTCAACCTAGCCAAACTCTTGCAAAATTTTCTCCTGAGCCCTCACACTCCCACTTAACCACAAGATGTCTGATACTTTTTGCTCCTCCATGGAAGTGCTCCATCACCCCTCTCTTCGGAGAAAGAGACCTACCAAAGGCCACTTCAAAGAGTATGCCAAGCACCCCACCTAGGTCTCTCACTTGGGTGAAGCACTAATGAAGCAGGTCAACGTGCATACTGTCCATTCATTAATGAAGAACAACCGTAAAGTAGAGCATAAGCTCCTTTACTACACATGTCTGTGGTACAGAGCTATTGCTACTGCGCTGGTGTAGAAATTAGATCAGCTCCGCTTGGGAAAACTGCCCACCTTGGAGCTTTGGGAAAACTGCCCACCTTGGAGCTTTGGGGGTTGGACCTGTTCAATGCATTGAATTTCACAGAGACATACAATGCCAATCAACACACAGGCCAAGTCGTGTGGACAACGAGGGGCAGAGGCACAAATTCCAACTCAGCGTGGAGCTTGTGAGAGATGCTGTTGCACTTCCCCATATGGAGAAGCCATATGTATGCCTAAATAATGCCACCAAGCTCACCCGCAGTTTGTATAGGGGAAACCTCAGAAGGATGGAGTCGAGTGGGGAAATATAGCCTAGGAAGATCTCGTCATGCCTACCCACGCATTATAGTTTTTACTCACTACAAGGTGGACCGATAGATTCAACCGTGCAGTATGAACACATTGGCAACAGTCCACTAAGGCCAAATGGTGAACTAGCCTGATTACCTTTTCCGTGAGTTGCATGCAGTATGTTCGAACCCCCAAGGCAAGATGGTGGCATAAACCTTATTGACCATGGTCCTCTATTATGGCATTGGACGGGACGAATTGCCAAGGGCAACCTAGCTAAGCGGGCCAGATGTGGAGGAGACCTCTCTTCCCTCACCATCCACTTCTCCTAATCCCCCACCAGCGAAGAGGCCCCATCATGTGCTAGATGTCATAGAACAAGCTCGGCTGCCCCCCCAACACAAGGAGGAAATAGCAGCAGCTTGCAGAAGCTACCAAAAAGGCCGCCGAGAAGATGAAGAGGAGAGGCATAAGAAAGAGTTAATAGAAGTCTATTTGAAACCCCACCTCCTGAAAGATTCACAGAGATGCCATCCTTTGGTGAGGCTGGGCCTTCCTCCCCCAGTGCTACCCAGAATATCGTGAACACTCTCTGTTGGGCGCGCTCGGGAAGTTTCAGTTCTAGTCAAGCTTATGCAAAGAGCATACGTGCGGCCCACGGAGATGTTCCAAACTTCTCCCTCAAGTTTTCACACATGCCACGAGAGCTCATCACTCAGATGGCAGACTATATATACACAGACAACAAGAAGTGGCCCAAGTCTCCCAACGAGAGATTCTCTTAGAAGCCAAGGCCTAGGCGAGAGCTGTGTCTGAGGATTTGTATACCAGGCTAACTTATAGTGTATGTAGCTGCACAAAAAGTTTGACCAGTAAATAGAGCAGTTGGGAACTGATATTACATGCATCACTGAGGTCCAATAGCAGGTCACCCAAGCCCATGCAATGGCTAAAAGAGCTTATCATGAGCTTATAGTCATCAAAGGCCTACATCATCAGGAGGCCATGAGTCGGGCGCAAACAGTGGAGGATGATCTATCCCGCACCACCACCAATTTTGCTAAGCATTGGGACCTAACAGAGGCCACCCTCCACCACTTGCATGAGCAGCTCAGAGATGTTGAGGCCCGAGCAGCCCAGCCTCCATCCAGCCTCCATCCACTCCATTAGCTCCTTCCTCTAGTACACTAGACCGCAATGTGGACGCGCTCATGGAGACCGCCACCAAGCTCCTAGTTTTGGCATTCCCCCTATAAATCCCTTCCCAACTCCTTGATCTTCAATTTTGAAGCATCAGACTTAACCTTTTGCAGCATAACATCTATGTCGATGAGCCACTCTCCTGCCATCAATACACCTATTCTCTAACCAAACTCCCTATTGATAGCCTTACCCTAATCCCACACTTCTTCTTCTAGGGGCTTCTTTCGTTCCAACACCACCATGATTTTTTTGAACTCCCCTTGCACCCTCTTCAGCCCTACAGACAGGCTGGAGTATTCTCCTCCGCCTACGCCTTTCCTTCTGACCCTGTCCTTCCTGACAACTTTACTAGATCTATCTATCCCCATTGGCGTATGCCCTTACCCATACCACCATGACCTCTCCCAAAGGGCACTGACGTACTTTTGAACCGCCAGGTGGCATGTGGTCAATGACACGTACCTCTCTCTCTCTTACATGATCCTCTTTGCCCTTACTCAGTCGCAAGATTGCTCCTTCTGTACTATAGGTGCTTCCTTCAGATCGAAGTTATGGCAGCCCCACTGGCATCTGCTAGTTTGATGATTCGCATGTTTCCTTCCCGTGGGAGTTCAACGAAGTTGAGGCTGCCGCGCGGCTAATGGTCCTTAGGCTGTTTTGCTGAAGCTGGCCTTGCCCCGGACAACAATGATGATAGCAATGATGGGCAGGGCAGCCTACCACCCCCACCACATCTGGAGCTTCCACTACCCCATCTCCCCCTCCCCCACCCAATTCCTCCTTTGCATCTCCCTCAGGGGGGTCACTTATAAATATGTAAGCCTATCACGTGGGTTCAATAGAAGGGGGTTTTTTAACTCCCTTTTTTACACATTTTTTACATACATAAGGGTACCATTTAAAGGGGATATTTACAGATTGAATAGGAAAAGGGTGTGTTTTATTCATGAAAAATTTACAGGTAAGGGGTTTTTAAATTAGGCCTTGAACGCACGTGATATAGAGGGTTTACATATAGTGACCACCCCCCTCCCCCCCCCCCCCCCCCCGAGGCACCTCCCCATGAATAACCCCCACCCTCACTCTGAGGTTCCTAACCCCACCGCGTAATGAATTCAGGGGTTCTAGCAGCGGAAGTGGCACACTTCTTGCACGAGGCAAGGTCTCACACTCGTGGCCTCGTCCACGGATATCTGGACAAGAGACTAATCCATCGGTTCTTCCAAAACCGATCCCGGAAAAACTTCCCTTGCCCAGAAAGCACGGGCGATTCCTCCAGGATAACTTTTCTCTAATGTAGTCAAAAGCCTTAACTAATCGAACTGATCTGACTGAACCCGTAAGTCCCAAGTCAGATCAGGGAAAAGATTACACTTGGATCATAGAGACCAACGCTTTTTTCCTCATTGAGAGGCACAGCCGTTGATTCTTTTCCATAGAACAATTTTTGTCCGGGATTTACTTCATCTATCGTACCATAACAGAATTGAGTCTCAATTTAAGGATCCATCAGTCCAGCCTAACCCCATCCAGTCCCATGGGTTAGCCAACTGCCCGACCACTGTAGTGATGGGATCTAATTAAGAATTTGGTTAGGTTTTGTCCCGGGTACTAGGGAAAAGAGTTCCCAGGCCCCCTAGCCGGATATTCATGCAAACTTAAAACTAGTCATACCACTTACACACCCAATATGAAATTGCCTTTTTCTCAGCATCAGCTATCTTTAAAACAATCATTTAATGAAATTTGCCTTTTTCTCAGCATCAGCTATCTTTAAAACAATCATTTAATGAAATTGCCTTTTTCTCAGCATCAGCTATCTTTAAAACAATCATTTAATGAAACCATTGTGTCACTGATCACAATCCTCAAAATCTTCGATTGAATCCTTATTTCTAACCATTCCTTCATCGGTGTACCTATGGCATCATTGGCAACCAGAACGCTCACCACCTGTTCACTCAGGGGCCTTTTTGATAGTTCCTACCTCATAGTAACCGGCAATATATTCACATATCCAAAATGGAATCTCCGTTGAAGATCAGCAAACAAGATCAACCAACGGATCCATATAAAAGAGCCATAGACTCATCCGTTGAGGACCAGCAAGGTCAACCAACCAGATCCATGCCCGAATTCAGAAAGCAACTCTTACTCCTTGTTCCAATATCTTCCGCGACATACGTGTGGGTATCTTCGGTGACCCAGAGCCCGAGCACCATATGGTCAGCACCCTCTAGGATCCTTCACAAGAGGTCACCTAGCGCTTCACTCATAGGCCGCTTCCTTGGTCCCTCATCCACTGTACTAAAAGCTCACCATTTAAATCAAACCGAGGCTGGTCAAGACCTCGGCCGACCTTGCTACGCGAGATGTCCTTCGTTGACTCTCCGTCTCAGCAGTTGCAACTTTAACAGATAGGTCTCCACACGACCTCATTCACAAGACGATCAAAATGCTTCCCCAGCGTTCTTAACATAAAACAGTCATTTAAAAACAGATTTCACATACAAATACAGTTCCAACAATATTTCCATTTTTTCTCATCACTCCACATCCTTTCACATTAGTCCCCATCCTTTCTCATCTTTCCATAATTTTTTTTTCTTCATCGATCCCTATCACATCACATCATTCCCACATCAAATCACATCCAATCGCATCATCCACACATCAATCCACATCATCCATACATCCATCCACATCATCCACACCAATCCACATCATCCATACATCCATCCACATCAATCCACATTATCCACACATCCATCCATCCACATCAATCCACATCATCCATACATCCATCCACATCAATCCACATTATCCACACATCAATCTACATCATCCATACATCCATTCACATCAATCCACATTACCCACACATCAATCCATATCATCCATACATCAATCCACATCATCCACATAATCCACTCATCCATCCACATTATCCACTCATCCATCCACATCAATCCACATGTTAATCCATATTACCCACACATCAATCCACATCATCCATACATCCATCCACATCATCCACATCAATCCACATTATCCACTCATCCATCCACATCAATCCACATTACCCACACATCAATCCACATTCATTTCATAAGTATTCCCATTCTCATCTAATCACATCTTTTTCTATCTCATCACTTATTTCCTCATTTATCCTCATCAGATCACATCTACTTGCATCTACCCATACATCTCATCACTTCACATACATTAACATCTATCAAGTTTACATCGCATCTTATCACATCCATTTCACATCACATCTCATTCATTCACATTCCGATTCACATGCTAACACAGTCATTCACATCCCTTATCGTTCATTCACATCCCTTATTGTTCATTCACATCTCGATTCACATGTTATCGTTCATTCACATCCCTTATCGTTCATTCACATCTCGATTCACATGTTATCACATTCATTCACATCTTATATCATTCATTTACATCCTGATTCACATGACATCACATCTCATCTATTCATTCACATTTATCTGATTCACATCACATATCATCACATCTATTTACCTTTCATTCTCATCACTTCTATTCTCATCACATCCATCCATCCATTCTTTCCCATCTATCTGATTCGCATTACATCTCATCACATCTATTCACCTCACATTCTCGTCACTCCTATTCTCATCGCATCCATCCATCCATCCATTCACTCCCATCTATCTGATTCGCATCACATATCATCACATCTATTTACCTCTCATTCTCATCACTTCTATCCTCATCACATCCATCCATCCATTCATTCCCATCTATCTGATTCGCATCACATATCATCACATCTATTTACCTTTCATTCTCATCACATCCATCCTCTATTCATTCTCATCTATCTGATTCATATCACATCTTATCACATCTATTTATAGAATGTAAGAGAATTCTTATTTTGGATATAAAGATTCTTTATGCATAAATTCAATTTTAAGGAGAATAACACTTTCGAAATAAAAATAAATCTTTTATGCATCTTTCTATGCATAAATTCAATTTTAATGAGAATAACTCTTTTGAAATAAAAATAAATTTCTTTATGCATCTTTCTATGCATAAAATCAAAATTGATGAGAATAACTCTTTTGAAATAAAAATAAATTTCTTTATGCATCTTTCTATGCTTAAAATCAAAATTGATGAGAATAACTCTTTTGAAATAAAAATATATTTCTTTATGCATCTTTCTATGCATAAAATCAAAACTTGATGAAAGTAACGCTTTTATAAAAAAAAATCTTTCATGCATCTATTTATGCATAAACTCAATTTTAATAAAAGTAACACTTTTATAATAAAAAATTCTTTTATGCATCTACTTATGCATAAAAATCAATTTTGATGAAAGTAACACTTTTATAATAAAAAAATTCTTTTATGCATCTATTTATGCATAAAAATCAATTTTGATGAAAGTAACACTTTTATAATCAAAATATTTCCAATATGCATCTTTCTATGCATAGAAATTAATTCTAATGAAAATAACACTTTTATTATAAAAATATTTCTAGTATGCATTTTTCTATGCATAGAATAAAAATAACACTTTTAGAATACACAAGCGGTGGGGATTACTCTTTTTGAATAATAAAAGATAAAACTTATTTCATAAAATTTAAGAAAATTTTACCATAACCTCCTTTGTATGGCTGACCATTTTTTAAATTTTTTCATTCTCAAGTTACTTAGAAATTATCCCAAATGGTTTAAAGCATTCTAAACTAATCAAATTTCACTTTTTAAAGAGAAACAATATGAAAAGTTTAATTCTAACAATTTGATTACACATCTAGGATAAAGAAAGGTTGAATTCAAGAATGAAGAGAGGGGTTTAACTCTGGGGAAGAGTAGAGTAACAGTGTATAAAACACTATTAACCATTTACAAAGGGGGAGGCTTCATTTATAGGAAAAAGTGAGCCTCTAACCAAGCAAATTGATTCTAGAATTTTCGAGATCAGTTTGGTCAATTTTTGACCATTTTTAGGTCAGTTTAGCTTACTTTTTGGATCTAGTTGAAGCAGGAGAGAGGAGAGATGAAAATATCTCATTATTTGTGAGTTTGAAACTCAACCACACATGTGAAATAGGTGCCTCCTTCATGAGGGTAATTCCCCCACACTGAGGTGTCAAAAATGCATCATTTCTTCTAAATATCTCTTCTTTTTTAACTAATAACCTTGTCCTTAGTTAACTCTTCATCTTATGTGAGTATTTACTCATTTTTGGGAGGATTTCCTTTTATTCTTCAATTTATCTCCTCCCTACATTTGGATTAATCTAATTGGTCCATAGGAACCTTAATTCAAAAATTTCAGAAAATCTAGACCCTTAGGCTAAGGTCCTTTTTACCTGATTTCAATTTATTCCAATTGCACATTGGAAATTTCTTTTTGAATATCTGTTTCAAGGGAAACCATTTTAGACACTAGGAGGATTTTTATATCCAAAAATATCTCAATTTTGAATTACCTCTCTCTAAACATTTTCTCTCTCTAGGCCAAAACCGGGTAAAACCGGATCTTTCTTTTATTTCAGAGAGGGGAATAATTATAAGAGCAGAAGGAGAGGTTTTTACACCTGCACACCTCAAAAGCCGGAGGAAGGAATCTTACACTCACAACCCCCCTCATGCACTTCTACACTTCCTCTTTTTTGTGCACCATCTTCTTCTCCCCCCCCCTTCACTTTCCCACTCCACCCCCATCACCCAAACCCCCCTCGCCACCTTTACTATCCCTTAACTTAGGAATGCACACCACATTCTGGGATATTCCCTCCACGTCTGCCAAACCCCACCTTTTCTCGATGTCGGCCTCGCCACACGACCCTCATCATCAACCACTCGGGTCTCCACCCCCATCACCGACTCAACAAACAAGCATCCCACCACTCAAAGAAGGAGAGATTCCGCTCGCCACCCCCACCTGAGTGCGAGGAAGTCGACCCTCCAATTGAACCCTTTGAACTGGCGAGATCCTCTGGACCGCATGGAGTTCGCGGGGGCATGCAATCGCCATCTTGCTTGGTTCGACAACTCGAGGATCAACCCATTACCCACATCACCGACCACCTTGATATCCACTTCCTTCGCCCATACCTCGACGTGAAGCACACTAACTGGCGGCATGCCCACCCACCCCGACCTTGACCCCGACCCCGTGGTGTTTACTACTGGTGGCCACCCGCCATCCACCGCGCTACTCATCCTACAACATTTGATCTTATGGGTGAGTAGTCGGCATGGCGACGACCTTTCCTCAGCAAACCATTCATTTGGCAAGTCTACTGTAACACGCCATGCGTAATGCAGACCCCCGACTCATTCGACAACGGTGGGCCTGGAAGACATTCCAAGAAGAGCACAAGAAAAACTCAAAGTTGCAATTCAACTTCCCATGGTTCGCACCCCTGTCCGTGCAACATCCATGCACAAAAGAATCTATGGTCCGGCGCTTTCATGATTTTATCCCCGCCCACTAAAACGACCAGGTCCCAGACCTAGCAGTGATTGCAACTATACACTTTTTCAACCTCATCATCACCTTGCTGGAGTCATTCCCCACATGGAACCACTACTTTGAAGGAGCCCTTTGACATTAAAAAAGGGCCAACTCTCAAGAAGTTGTTTGGCTATTATGAACGTGTTATGTGGATGCCTGCTTGGAGGCTCCAAACTTTTGAAGACATGATGAAGACCACCTTTTGGACCAGCTATACTGAGTCTTCCATCATGCCCCTCCCGCTCCTACCTTGTGATGGGACTTCGTCTGCACCTATTCCATCTACTAGAGATAGTTCCGACGATGGACCTACTTTAGGGAGGGGGTATGTTAACCACCCTGGTTAACATGACCTTCGCACAGCTATTATGCCTTTTGTAACTCATCTTTTTGTAACACGCAATGCGCTAATTATAAATGAGACATTGGATGACTGAGCTTACAACATGTGTAATGCCGATCATGAGGATTTGATGTAAAAAGAGCTACTAAAACTAGAAAGACTAGTTTTGGGCCCCCACTCATAATTGGGAGGTCGGACATTATAAATATGAGCTCATGTATATAAGACATTTGATGAAATATGAAAAGGGACAATCCCATTTGTCTCAATTGAGTTTTGCCTTCTCTCTCTCTCTCTCTCTCTCTCTCTCTCTCTCTCTCTCTCTCTCTCTCTCTCTCTCATTTGAGTTTATGGTTTCTTGCTTGCTTGTGTAGTGGCTTGCTTGCTTAGATTGTTGGTGTGTGTGAGTTGGAATGGTAGTGCTCTCCCTTCTCTTCTCTTCTACCCTCTCATTGTTGCTATCTACCATGCCCCATTTGCATACAATTGGTATGAGGTAGAGATTGAGCTCTCTATAGCTCTTTCCCTCTTGCTCATTACCTAGACTTGGATCTCTCTTTGGGTGACACAAGGAGAGTGTGGTGTGAGCCCCTAGCGGCTTCACATCAAAGAGTTAACCCTCATAGGTTTGGATAAGTGCCATTCACCATATTCGACCCTTTTATGCACCTTTCTCTTCTTCTTTCCCTTATGTGTGAGGAAGTATGTTATCCACCATTAGCAGAGGTTGTTCATAAAGACCTCAAGTAATTTTCATAGATACTCCTTGTAGGCTATGCATATCAGGCGCTAGAAGGTTCCTGGGACATTGGTCAAACCGAATGGCATGACCTGGTATGCATATGCGCCCCATTTAGGTGGCAAAATCCATTTTATGTTGATCTTTTGGGTCTATCAACACTTGGTTGTAGCCGGAATACCCGTCAAGGAAGCTGTAGGCCTCCTTTCCTATGACACGCTCTAGCACATGCTCTGTGAAGGGTAGCGATTAGTGATCTCATATTGTGGCAGTATTGACCTTTTTGAGGTCCACACACACTCTCACTTTTTTGTTCTTCTTGGGTACTATCATGATGGATGAGATCCATTTGGTGTGCTCTATTTCGTAGATGAATCCAGCATCTACAAGTCGATCGATTTCTTCACAAACCATCTTGGAGTACTTAGGGTTCATAAGATATGCTCTTTTCTTCACTGGCCTTTCCCCTTCCACAATGGGGATGGTCTATTTGACCACTTTAGGAGGTACACCTTTCATATCAATGTATTTCCAAGAAAAGAAAATCTTGGAATTCAGTGAGGAGATCAGTAATTAACGTCCCTCTCTTCTTCTGTAGTAGAGAGGTCTTCCCCAATATACATAGGTTTCGATATTCCCCTAACCTTGGTTGAACCATCATAAGACGTTCCAAGCTTTCCATCATGGACTCTTTGGGCCTTTTCATATTGTAGAAACCAATCACCCACCCTGTAGGATTTGAAGTGTTTAGGGACATGTTTGGTCTCCTTGGCTTTAGCACCTTCCTCATTTATTCTTTTTTTGGCCTCTCACTCGGCTTGTGCTAACTTTTTGTTTTGTGTTCTACAAGCAGAGTCACAGACTTTTTAGGGTTCTAATTGTGAGTCAGGTGGCTCTTCCCTTTTAGTGGTTACTTTGTTAAACCATTGGGGAAACTCATCAAGCTCCTTTTTCTAGACCTAGCAGAAGTCAAAATGTGCGTTAACTACCTCTACATACCTCAGCTAGTGTTCTTCCAATTCTATTGGGAAGAAATAAGCTTCCTTTCCCTTGAAATTGTTTGTTCTAAGGGTCTTATGTGTGGATTTTCCCCATATCAGCCTTACTTCTTCGGTGCTCATGGGTTCATGGTTTGTAGTATCGAGCATGCATGCGGCACTCAGCATATAGTGAGATGTAATTTCTTACCTGTCTACTGTGGGAAATATTGTACCTATTCATTTTGGAAGTATATCCATGGTGGTAAAGATGTGCATCTAGTTCTCAGAGTCTTCCAACTCTCAAAGAGGTATGAATTCAGTGCTATCCCTTTCATCTTCCAAAGTTTTGTGGCATGTTTGGCACAAGTGTATTATTGTGGACCTAGCAGTAGTCACCAAATCTTCTGCCAAGGGTCCCACACTCATTGGATGGATCTTCCAAGTGCGTAGGTTCACCTTTATCATTCGGTCAATGTAGATGTGATTGGTATCGCAATCTGGATAATCTTGGTTTCTCTCATGAAGGGCCATCCTAGGATGAAACCGTAGGAAATCAGCTACTAACCAAAGTTCATCACCATAAAGGTGTGTCGGAAACTAGTTTCAAGAATCTTAATCTTCAAATCCCACAAAAGACCTATGAGCTTTGCGATGGCTCCATCAGCTAGTTTCATAGTCAATGTAGGACAATTCATAGGAGGTTTTTCCATTTTTCCCAGCATTGCTTGGTAACAATGCTCACTCCTGCACCACCATCTAGGATGGTAGTGACTTGAAGCTCATCAAAAGCTAGGGGGAGTGTACTACATTGAGTTCATCTCATTCAAAATATTTCCCTAACTTATTCACATGTACCATAGGTATACACTTGCGATTTTGTTTGGTTCTATGTATCCTTCTTCATCAAACTCGTTGGGACTTCCTAGTCCTCCATTCCAACTCCAAGCCTTCCTTCCTTCCAATCCTTCCATAGACTCGGGCTGCCTTGAACTAAGGTGCCAATGAGAATCTAGACTTGTGAGATAGAAAGAAAGAGAGACCAGCAATGTCTCTTGGAACAGGGGTGAGCTCATGAATCTAATGGTCCCCATTTCTTCTTAGGCTTCTTAGGGTGTAGGATATAGGGATATGAACATCAGTGTCCAATTTTCTTGGGCGGTCATCTCTTATATTCTTAAGATAAGCAGCAATAGGATCCACTTGATGAGGAGCTGTTACTAGCTCTGGTTCAACTTCTTGAGGGAGATCCTCAAAGAGTACTTGGTGGTTGAGGCCTCTATTTAGCTCTTGGATTTCATTAATTGGTTTTATATTAGGCATAGAGGAACTTCCTGCAACTTGAACTGCTTGAGGTTCCTCTTCCAACCGAGGTTGATATTTCGTGTCTAGCTCTTGAGCAGCCTTTAGCCTACCTTTCTCCTCAATTGGGTCTTTTTGCTCCCTTGGTTGAGGGGTGGATGGTAGTATCTTCACTTCATCAGATGAGGAAGAAATATTTGTAGTTGTCCCCTCATCGAATCCACTTTTTATAGTAACACGGCTATCTCCCTTGTCGATCTTTGTGGCTTTTTTCTTTCGCGTGTGCCTGGTTGTTCTTGCTTATAGGAACTTCCTTAGAAGACAAGATCCTTTCTTGTCTTGGGGTTCCATAAAATAGATGCTTCAGCAACAACAGTAGCATAAGCCACAGCTCTCCTCCCACTTTGCATTTGTGTGATTGCATTAAGGGGCACTATGCGGATGAAGCCATCCTGCACGCTCAATAAGTTAATGTTGATACTTGGTCTAGCTTCATTTTCTTTTCCAAATAAACTCTTTCTATGAGACCCCTCTGTCCCCTCCGTGCACTGGATTCCCGGTTGCTAGTAGCAGCGGAAGTAGCTTCCTCTTGTGCGGGGCAGGGTTTCCCACTCGGGGCCTCGCCCTCGAATGTCCAGACACGAGACTAATCTGGTGGTCATTCCGAAACCAAAATTGGGAAAATTTCCCTTGCCCAAAAAACAGGGACGATTCTACCTTTTTGATTTTCTTAACGAATTTTCTAACAGGGTCAAGAGACTAAACTATCCTTCACCTGATTAAACTAGATAGAAGGAAAACTATCATTGACTTAATTTGAAGAAATCAATGCTTTTTTTCTAACCGAAATCAGGCACAGTCGTTGATCTAATCATTTGAGAAAATCAACGCTTTTTTCCTAACCGAATTCAGGCAGCATAGCCATTGATCTCCTCATTTGAGAAATTCTTCAAGTTTTTATTTAACTACTCGAATTCTAAGCATATTCCTATTATTTTAATTTAATTATTAAAACTCCACTGATTCCAGCCTAACCCCATCCGGCCCATGGGTTAGCCACCACCCAACCACTGGAATCGGTAGAACTAGACAATTACTCACCCACCCATAATTGAAAGCCTTTCTTAACTTTTGCTTTCGAATACAGATATGCACACACTCCTCTTTAAAACTTTAATATATAAAATAATCCATTAACAAACAGTTATTGGTTACAGATGTCATAACTCAGAAATTCCATCCAGTCCCTTGTTTCTCAAAAAATAGTATCACTCTGGACTCTCCGTTGAGACCAACTACAACGAGATTGAGTAACAAATTACAATAATCATTTCGTCCATCATACATATCTTCCACGACATACGCATGGGTGTCATAGGCACTGCGAGCCCGTGCATCTCCTGGTTAGAACCCTCTAGGATCCTCCTTAGGTGTCTTGGCACTTCACTCAGGGACCGCTTCGTCAGCCCTCGCCCATCGTACCGGAAGCGTCCTTTGAACACTCCCCACCAGCTGTTGCAACCGAACTTCCCTTAGAAAAACATATACCAAATGCTCCCTCCAGCATTCTGGCGTAAGACAGTCCTTTAAGAAAACAAGGTTTCTATGCAGGTTTTCAGTTTAATTTTCTTTTGAATACAAGGAGCATTTCTTGAATCAATATCCCCAAAACTTCTTGATCAGAATTCACAATTTCATACCAGAATTCCTCGAATTTGAAGGTCTCAAACTTAATTTCAGATTTGGCGAGAATTTTGAGAAACTGGTCACACCTTCTTTCCTCGAAACTGACGAAAGAGTTTGGTCTTGGTCATAGTCTGATTCAAGGTTCGAGTTGGATAAGATTTTTCCATAACTATCTTTCTCGAAAAGGTTTGATAATTCAGTTACTATTTTACTGAATTTCTTTCTTTGAATATTCACTTAACTAATTTCTAAATTAGTTACGAATTCCAGTGAGGAATAAATTAATCATTTATCTGAATATTTCGATCTCGATAGATTTCTTGAATTTTCTTTTTACAATCTGTGTAAATATAAAACAATAGAAATTTCTCTCTTAGAGTATTTAATGATTCATTTATCAAATACTCATAGAATTTAAACATAGAATTTAAGAGAACTCTAATTTTGATATAAAAATTCTTTATGCATCTATTTATGCATAAAAATCAACTTCAATGGAAATAACACTTTTATTAAAAAAATCCTTTTATGCATCTACTTATGCATAAAATCAAATTTAATAAGAATAACACTTTTAAAATAAAATAGATTTTTTATGCATCTATTTATGCATAAAAATCAAAATTTAATAAGAATAACACTTTTGTAATAAAAAAAATCCTTTATGCATCTTTCTATGCATAGAAATCAAATTTAATAAGAATAACACTTTTGTAATTAAAAAAATCCTTTATGCATCTTTCTATGCATAGAAATCAAATTTACTAAGAATAACACTTTTGTAATAAAAAAAATCCTTTATGCATCTTTCTATGCATAGAAATCAAATTTAATAAGAATAACACTTTTATAATAAAAAAATTTCCTTTATGCATGTTTCTATGCATAGAAATCAAATTTAATAAGAATAACACTTTTGTAATTAAAAAGATTCCTTTATGCATCTTTCTATGCATAGAAATCAAATTTAATAAGAATAACACTTTTATAATAAAAAAAATTTCCTTTATGCATCTTTCTATGCATAAAAATCAAATTTAATAAAAATAACACTTTTATAATTAAAAAAAATTCCTTTATGCATCTTTCTATGCATAGAATTCAAATTTAATAAGAATAACACTTTAATAATAATAAAAAATTTCCTTTATGCATCTTTCTATGCATAGAAATAAAATTTAATAAGAATAACACTTTTATAATAAAGAAATTCCATTATGCATCTTTCTATGCATAGAAATCAAATTTAATATTTAATATCAGTGATATCCATGCATATTCATATGTGAATATGTACATGGAGTAATTAGAATATTTCTTTTAGATGCAAAAATGGTGGGAATTACTCTTTTGGAATAACATAAAAATAAACTTTCTTTTTCACAAAATTCTAGAAAATTTTACCATAACCTCCTTTGTATGGTTGACCATTTCTCATTTTTATCTTCACTTCACTTAATTAACCCAATTTAGAATTATAGAACTCTAATCTACATAATTTTTTAAATTCAAGAGAGTAAACAATAAGAAGAGTTTAATTAATCACTTAGTTAATCTTTCTAAGATTAAGAAAGGTTGGAATGTAAAGAAGAGAAGGGGGTGGCCTTTTCATCAAAGGCATAGTATTTGAATTTAATTCAATCATTTGCAAAACATAAAAATAAAGAAAATCATAGATTTTTCATTAAAATTCATAAACAAAGTAAGAAAATTTGCTTACATGGAGCTTGTAAGCTCTCCTTTCGCTTGGGGGATTGAGGGATTGAGGGTTCTACTCTTGTTTGAAACAATAGTGGCCACCAATTCACTTTGGAGAGGATTAGGCCAAAAATAATTGAATTATTAAAAAATTCAATGTTGATGGCTCAAGACAGAAGTAGAGTAACAGTGCATAAACACCATTAAGCTTTTACAAAGGGGAGGCTTCTATTTATAGGAAAAAGTGAGCCTCTAACCAAGCAAACTCATTCTACAATTTTCCAGATCAGTTTGGTCAATTTTTGACCATTTTTGGGTCAGTTCAGCTTACTTTTTGGATCTAGATTTGAAACATGAGAGAGGAGAGATGAAAATATCTCATTTTATTGATTAAAAATTGGGGGTAATGATGAGAAAAAGGTGCCTACTTCATGAGGGAAGATCCCCCCACTGAGGTGTCAAAATTTAGTTTTTTAATTCTTTTCTTTGATCCTTAGTCTACTCTTCATCTTATGTGAGCATTTACTCATTTTTTTGGAGGTTTTTTCTTTTATTCTTCAATTTATCTCCTCCCTACATTTGGATTAATCTCATTGGCCTATCAAACTTTTGTTTGGACCTTAATCTAAAATTTTCTGAAAACAGGGGCCCTTAGGCTACGATCTTTTGTGCACATTATAATTTATTTCTAATACACCTTAGGAATTTCTTTTTAAACTTCTGTTTCAGGGAAATTTATTTTAATAAGAAGGGATATTTTTCCATCCAAAGATATCTAAAAATTGAATTATCTCTCTCTAGAATATTTTCTCTCTCTAGGCCAAACAAGTAGAAACAAGATCTTTTATTATTCTGAAAAGGGGATTGATTAGAGGGGAAGAAACTGGCCATCTTGAGGGGCTGGGGAGGAATCTACATCCTCTCCCACTTAAAAAACGCGAGATGTCCTCATCTCGCAAACTGGGGGTAATCCCACATTAGTTCGGCTTCTTTCTCTCCCAGGTGGCGTCTTCAAAAGGATAGAACTTCCATTTGACTAATAATTCTCTCAGAATTCTGTTCCTAAGAACCTTCTCTCGAACATCAAGGATTTCTTTAGGTTTGAGTTCCATCTGCCCTTGGGTTGAAGAAGTTAAGAGTTTATCATTAAGCACATGATTCGGGCTCGGTACATACGTCTTAAGTAGGCTGACATGAAATACATTATGTACTTTGAGATGAGTAGGCAGAAGAAGTTCATAGGTTAAGTTACCTACTTTCTTTGTAATCAGATATGGCCCACAATATGTGGGGGATAACTTCTTGTACTTCCCAAGAGATAGGAACTTCTTTTGGGGCGTACTCGAGTGAAGACCATTTCTGTTTCTTTGAATTTTTTGCATGACCTCTTCTTACCTGCATACTGCTTCTGTCTATCCTGGGCAGCTTTTATATCCTTGCGGATTGAGGTGTTAGGCAGTCTTGTTCATACATAGCTTTGAAAGGGCTCATCTCGATACTTGGGTGATAAGAAGCATTGTAGGCGAATTTGACTAGGTGCAGATAGCTTAGCCACTTCTTGGATTCCCTGCCACCACAGCATGTCCAAAGTATATCTTCGATTACTTGGTTCACCCTTTCTGCTTGACCATCGGTCTCGGGATGGTAAGCTGTGCTGAGATCCAAGAAAGTTCCTAGTGCTTCAAAGAATGCAGTCTAGAATCTTGACGTGAATTTGGGATCTCGATCACTTACTATTCTCCTGGGGGGGTAGGCCATGCAATCTGAAGATTTCCTTGAGGAACACTCTGGCCACATCCACTGCAGTGTAGGTTTCTTTTACTGGAATCAGATGGGCAACTTTGGTTAGTCTGTCAACTACCACAAAGATGGAGTTGTAATCTGATTGCACTAAAGATAGTCGAGTAATAAAATCCATATTGATACATTCCCACTTCATCTGGGGGATGTCTAATGGATGTAACTTTCCATGCATTTTTACTCTCTGGGCTTTGACTTTCTGACATATCAGGCATTGGCGTACATGATTAAGTACATCCTTTTTTAGCCCAGGCCAAAAGAAGCTTTTCTTTACAGACATGTAGGTCTTGATGAAACCTGGATGTCTTACTAAGGCTATCATGGGCTTTATTCAGAAATTGACCCTTAGTTCCCTCATCATTTTGAGAATGCATAGCCTACTATTATAATACATAATTCCTTCATCCAGGTTGTACCCTTGAACTCGGTTCAACTTCTGAGGAGTTTTGCTTTCTTGCATAAGTAGGGTAGCAATAGAGCCAAAGAATCTATCCTGCATGATCTTCTCTCTTACTTCGTTAATCAATGGATTTGACACCACTGTGATTGCAAGCAAGGAGGCTTTTCTGTTGAGGGCATCTACTACCACATTTTCTTTGCCTGGGCGGCTTGATTTCAAAATCAAATTCCTGCAGGGTCTGCATCCACCTTCTTTGGCACATGTTGAGATCCTTCTGAGTGAAGATCCACTTTAAGCTCTGATGGTTTGACATCAAAGTGAATCTTTGACCCAGTAGGTAATGTCTCCACAACTTCAGGGCATAGACTACTAAAAGTGGCTCCAGGTCGTGGACATCATAATTTCTCTCATGCGTTCTGAGTTTTCAGGATTCATAGGCCACTGCATGACCTTCCTACATGAGCGCACCTCCCAGGGCAAAACCACTGGCATCAGTTATACTACCTCAAATGTAGAGAGAAATTTGGCAACTTTAGAACGGGATTGGTTACCAAGGTGGTCTTCAGCTTATCAAAAGCGCTCTAACACCTGGCAGACCATTGAAACGGGGTTTTCTTCTTTAGAAGATTAGTCAGGGGGGAAGCTATGAGAGCATACTTAGGTATAAAAATTCTATACCAACCAGTTAATCCCAAGAATCCCCTGACTTCTTTCACTATCTTTGGTTCAGGCCAATCTATGACTGCTTAGACTTTTGCGAAATCTGGAGAAATTCCGTCTTTGGATACCAGAAAGCCCAAGTATTCAACATGGTCGACATAGAAAGTGCATTTGCTCTTTTTTGCAAAGAGTTGGTGCTTTCTTAGAATCTCAAGAACTTTATGGACGTGAGCTTCATGGTCAGCTGCATTCTTTCAGTAAATCAGAATATCATCAAAGAAAACAAGAACAAAATCATCCAAGTATTCTCTAAGAATGTCCTACATTAGGCGATTGAATGTAGCTGGAGCATTTGTAAATCCAAACTACATGACAATAAATTCATAGTGCCCATAGCGAGTATTGATGGCTGTCTTCGGGATATCTTGATCATTAATCCTGATCTGGTAATACCCTGATTTGAGATCTATCTTTGTGAAGATCTGTCCAGAAGCTCATCAATTTTGGGGATAGGATACTTATTCTTAACTGTCACAGCTGATTGAGACTCTTTGTAATCCACACAGAGTCTTAACGTTCCATCCTTCTTTTTCTGAAAGAGAACTGGCGCTCCCTAAGGTGAGAAACACTGGGTCTTACAAACCCTTATTCTAAAAGCTACCTAAGCTATTCCTTGAGTTCAATGGCTTCAGGGACTAACATTTTATACGTGCGCTGGGCTACTAGTGGGCTGAGCTCCGGGGGTAAATTCTATCTCATGATCTACTTCCCGAATCGGAGGCATCTCAGCTAGCTCTGCTGGGAATAAATCATCATACTCACTCAACCATTCTGGTTCTTTAGCCTTTAACTTTGTGTCTACCAGATTCATTTTGACAACATAAATGAGCTACTTCTTTCTAAGTTCTTTCAGTAACCTAGAAGCTTTTACTAATTGCAGATCTGGGGATCTGAAAATTCCAGTTCCTTGAACTTTGTTCCCGTGAAGGTCACGGAAGGAAATGGTTCCATTGTGACAGTGAATGTCAGCTTGATTTTTGTGGAGCCAATCCCTTCCAAGGATTCCGTCAAAAACTCCCAAAGGTAAGACTCTGAACTGCCAGTCAGTTACATTCCCATCTAGATTAAACTGAATACGATCTGACCCATGGTGAGTGAAAAGAATCTTCCCACTCGCCAATTCAACTTGCATAAGTTTCCCTGATTTCTGTTCTTTAGGACTAGCTTACGTAAGTATCCTGGGGAAATAAATGAATGAGTACTGTCTGAATCAATCAAAAGCTTAAATGGCTTACCCTTATACTCAGCTGGAAATGGATGACAGAGAATTGACAATTTGGCCCTTGGTTTTCAATCGCGGCATAAATCTGACCTCTTTCCTCTTCCACTACTTCTGCTATCGTAACTACTTTGGCTACAGATTGGGGTGGAACTCTTTCTCTTTGGTTACCCCAATTCTGGGAGGGAGTTCTGAGATTACTCTGAACAAAGGCAGATGGTTGAGCTAGAGTCCTCCAAGGATTGCCCTGATTTTGGCGAGACGGATGGTCTCTGCACTCTGGGTCCTTGACTTCCCTATCCTCTTGACATGGCAGGAGAGTCGGGCAGTCTTTAAGCTGGTGACCGAAACCTTGACACCCAAAACACCTGTTCTCACTTCTAAGCTCATCCCTCTGAATCCTTGAAAGAGGTGGGGCTCCTGAGAAAGTGTTCTGAGGGAAGGGTCTTCCTTCACTTCTCAATTTCCCAGCATCTTAATTCTGATTAGGGCCTTGCTGCCTCTTTGGGGGTGGAAAGTTTGAAGCACTTCTCGGGGTTTGGAACCTTTAAAAGTTTGAGGGTGTAGGCTTTGGCGGGACCTTAACAACAAATGCTTTGCGGACCTATAAACCCTGCTCAATTATTTGGCAAATTGAAACTAGATTCTTTGAATGTTCGAAACATGAAGTACATCTACTACAAGGTACTTCACCTTACTATCTTGCATAGATAATGGCACATCTCCAACATGGGCAATTGGATGAGCAGTGTCATCCCATGTTTCAACCTGGTCTTTCAATACTCTTCATTTCCTTGAATCACTCACCATGACTTGTCATGTGGTTCGAAGCACCTGAATCAACATACCATACATTATCCTTACATACTGCTACATCATTTCCAGACACAGCATTAACTACATGTTGCATAACAAACAACCTCTCATTATTCTCATTGTTTCTGCTAGAGGACGCATAGTTGTTTTGTTGTACTTTTCCATTTCGCATGTCACTCTGTTTCTTATAGCAATCTGCACATGTCTAGGCTTACCATAGTAAAAACAGCCTCATGTATCATTGTGTTGTCTTTGCCAATTACCACGACCTCGTTGACTCCCCCTTCCTCTAAACTGGCCTCTTTCACCTGTGTGTTGTTGTTGCAAATCCTGGGACTGTTGCTACAATTGACCATCATTCTGATTACCTGTAAGGCCACCACCTTAGCCACGTCCACGTCCACGACCTCTACCTTGTTCTCTACCTGCACTTGTGTAGAAGGCCCATTGCTCTGAACTATTTTTGTTTTGTGAAGACTGTTGATCTTCACCCAAATTCTTCTCTTTAATGATCAGCATTAACACCAAATTTGTGAAGTTGGGAATGTTCTCCTGAGTCTGAATAGACGTCTTGAATGGCTTGTATTATGGCCCAAGACCACGTAGACACACTTCCACCTTATCATCATCATTAACAGAAACACCAATTGATGCAAGGGATTCCACAATGCCCTTGATCTTCAAGACATAATCATTTACAGATATATTTTTCTTCTCCACAGTATGAAGCTTATTCTTCAACTGAATCTTTCGTGCCTTAGTGTTAGTTTCATATAGCTTCACCAAGGTATCCCATGCCTCCTTAGGTGACTTGGCATCTTGTATATGCCCAATCATAGTGTCCTATATGCTGATAGAAAGACAATACATGACTTTCCTTGCTCCTTGATTCAAATCCTTGAATTCTTTTACATCTACAGAGAGTAGTTGGATTAATCTCCAGTATCTCTGGTGCCTCCTCATGTTCACCTTCAATATAGTCCCAGTAACCTTTTCCCATGAGGAAATTTGTCAATCTAAATCTCCAAGCATGGAAGTTGTTCTTGTCAAGATTCTCTGCAACAATCTGGTTTATTCCATCATTCGACATCTTTTTTGCAACACAAATTTACCAAAAACAGCCCTCTTGTTTGATCTGCACAAACTGTTGTATTCTCTACAGCGGTACTATACTGCACACAAATTGTCACAACCTGTGAGATCCCTCTGCCCCCTCCGCGCACCAGACTCCCGGTAGCTGAGAGCGAAAGCAGCCCCCTCATGCGCGGGGGCAGGGTTTCTCACTCGGGGCCTCGCCCACGAATGTCCGGGCACGAGACTAGGTTGGTGGTCACTCTGAAAACCGAAATCAGGAAAATTTTCCATGCCCGGAAAGTGGGGATGATTCCACCTTTTTTGAAATTTAGTAACGAATTTTTCTAACGAGATCAATTCTAAACTATCCTTCACCTGAATAAACCAGATAGAAGGAAACTATCACTGATATAATTTGATCATTTGAATAATTTCAACGCTTTTTTCCTAATCAAGATCAGGCACAGCCGTTGATCCACTCAATTGAGAAATTTATCAGGGAATTAACTAGCTACTCGAATCCTAGCGTAATCCTAAGATTTTTTAGTTTGATTATTAAAACTCCACTGATTCCAGCCTAACCCCATCTGGCCTATGGGTTAGCCACCACCCTACCACTGGAATCGGTAGAACCAAACAAGTACTCACCCACCTATAATTGAAATGCCTTTCTTAACTTTAGCTTTAGAAAATAAATACGCACACACTTCTCTTTAAAACTTTAATATAAAAAAATAATCCATTGACAAAACAGATATGATCATAGATTTCATAACTCAAAATTTCCATTCAATCCCTTGTTTCACAAAAATAGTACCACTCTGGACTCTCCGTTGGGACTAGCTGGTCAGCAAACGAGATCCAGTGTTGACAGATTACAATAATCATTTCGTCAACATACATATATATATCTTCCTCGACATACGTATGGGTGTCTTAAGCACTGCGAGCCCGTGCATCACCTGGTCAGAACACTCCAGGATCCTCCTTAGGTGTCCTGGTACTTCACTCAGGGACCGCTTCGTCGGCCCTCGCCCATTGTACCGGAAGCACACCATTTTTCACCATACCCATGCTGGTCAAGACCTGGGCAGGTTTTTACCGCATGAGCTGTCCCTCGAACACTCCTCGCTAGCTATTGCAACCAAACTTCCCTTAGATAAACATATATGCCAAATGCTCCCTCCAGCATTCTGGCCTAAGACAGTCCTTTAAGAAAACAGGGTTTCTATGCAAGTTTAGAGTTTTGATTTTGTTTGAATACCATGAATAAATCTTAAATCCGTATCCCAATACTTCTAAATCCAGGTCTGAATTCCAGACAGAATTCCTCAAATTCTGTTAACTTGATCCTCAGATCAAAATCAAAAGTCTTAACTTAGTTTCGGATTCGGTGGGTGTTTTGAGAGCATTTTTCCTGAACTGGACACATCGTCATTGATTGAAACTGACGAAGGAATTAGGTCTTGGTCAATAGTCTGAATCAGAGTTTTGGTTCTGGAAAGGTTCTTCCTAAACTATCTTTCTTGAAAGGTAATATTTCAATTTCTCTTTTTCTAAATTTCGTTCATTGAATATTTGCTTACAGATTTCTAAACTAATCATGAATTCCTAGGAGGAATAAAATAATCATTTATCTCGATCTCTGACTTCGATAGTTTATTTGAATTTTCTAGAATTTCCTCTCACATATTATCTACTTATTCATTTTTTCAAATTTTACGAAAATTAACAGAGGATTAAAGAGAACCCTTATTTAATTATAAAGATTCTATATGCATCTAATTATGCATAAAATCCAATTCTGATGAAAGTCACACTTTTATCATCATAAAAATCACTCTTTTAACATGAAAGAATTTCTTTTATGCATATGTTTATGCATACAAATCATTTATGATGAAAATCACTCTTTTAATATAAAAGAATTTTTTTTATGCATCCATTTATGCATAAAAATCATTTATGATAAAAATCACACTTTAATATAAAAAAATATCTTTTATGCATATGTTTATGCATAAAAATCATTTATGTGATGAAAGTCACACTTTTAATATAAAAAAAATATCTTTTATGCATATGTTTATGCATAAAAATCATTTATGATGAAAATCACACTTTAATATAAAAAAATATCTTTTATGCATATGTTCATGCATAAAAATCATTTATGATGAATATCACACTTTTAGTATTAAAAAATATCTTTTATGCATAAAAATCATTTATGATGAAAATCACACTTTTAATATAAAAAAAATATCTCATGTGAGAACAAGGTGATTACGTCCATGGAATTATGTGTATTTACACAATTCCATGAAATGTATTCACATTATTTAAAATTATCTCATATACATGGCCTCATAGAGTTTATTGGGATGAAGTGGCTTATTATGAAACTATTTCTATTTTTAGGCTATGTACATTACATGATATTTATTACCTTTCAATATTTCCATGCTCCTCGGCATCCCAAAGATATACAATCTTGAAGAGCATTGTATGGGTACAAAATAAGCTCTTTGAGTATAATGCACATTAAAAATATAAATTTAACTAATGTGGTTAACATATCCCCTTTCTTATTCTTGATCCCTACTTTGCAATTGGTATCCGCTCTCTTATTATTGATCACTACTTTTTTACAATTGGTAGATAGTGTGGTGGATAGTGTGATCCATTAGCAGGTGAAGTAGTTGCAATAGACTTATGAAACCCAAAACAATGAAAGGAGTGGCTGAATTGGGCCATTGTCCCTCCAAAAGAGACATTTGAAAGAGACAATATGGTGATGTTAGTGGTGGTGAAGGGAAGATGTTAGTGTGACAAGGGGAAACTGGAGGTCTAGTAATCAATTACTTACAAATTTATATATTATGAATAGGTGTTTCAAAGTTTAAAAAAAAATTGCGGACCCTAATACTCTTTCCTAGGAGATGATTTTTAATCTTCTGTTTCTTTATCATTTTTTATTTTTTATTTTTTTTAAATTTAATTTTGCCTTTGTGCCTCTTTACTTTCCATTTTGTTGAGGTGATGAGTATTATAGAATTATAGTTATTGTAGCAAATCAATCGCGCAAGTTCTCTAAGGTTAGTAAGAGAAGTTATAATAGTTGAGAGTGAGAAATGGTGAAAATGAAGTCAATAAAGAAAATTCTTGAGGAACAAAGATGGAATATCATTACAATAAGAGATCCTTATACTTCTTTTACACTATTGATTGTTGTAGTACATGTTTGTGCCCTCATTTCCTACCTTAGATGGTGTTCCTAGAGGTAGACAATGGAAAACTTGGTATTAGAGTATCTTTAGTTAGATTCGATTGTATTGGTTTCTAAGGGTTCTATTCAGTTAACTAGCTTTGTCCTTCATTAGTCGTTTTTTACCTTTTCCCTTCTATGTTACATATGTACATGTTCTGATTGGTACATACATGGTACGTATGTACATGTTTTGATGGGCACATACATGGCAATTTAAATGGTACACAAAGAAATGGGTATGATAGTACTAGTTAGGTTTGTAGGTTGGAAAGCTGCTAAAGGCACACCAATTAAATGGAAAACAGGCATACCAATTGTTATGTTGCATATATCAATCAAAATATAAAATTGAAATATTAATAGTAGGTCGGTACTTAGTTTAAAATTTGTACCTTTTGGATATCCTTTTGGAGAAAATGAGATTGTAGCCTGCATACTATTTATGGAGGGATAATGTAAAAGTTACTGGAGATCATAGCACGGGATTTTTTTAAAAGTTTAAAATTAAAACATATACAAAGGCCAATGTGAAAATCAATTAAAAGCACTTTCCATATACAAGATGTTGATGAAAAAAAGAGGCGAGCAAAAGAGTACAAGAAATATCACCCATTAAACTTCCTATGATTTTTATAGAGAAAGTAGATTTGGGATGAAACTATCTAGGAAGAAAGGTATCTTTGCCAAGAGATGAGAGATAAGAAAAGCCTCAAAAAGCATGAAGATAGATGTTATGGTGGGAGGTT
The DNA here is from genome assembly GCF_041138505.1 of Cibotium barometz. Classification (NCBI taxonomy): domain Eukaryota; kingdom Viridiplantae; phylum Streptophyta; class Polypodiopsida; order Cyatheales; family Cibotiaceae; genus Cibotium; species Cibotium barometz. The sequence continues at coordinate 67,317,397 of NC_141046.1, read as the reverse complement.
CTTATGTCTTACATTTTTAACCAAGGTTCTTCTGATTAAGTGTGTTGTTTTTAATCTCCTTATGGGTGGTAGGTTCTTATGGCTTCTTCCCTTTTTCAGACATAGGTTTTTTTGGTTGCCATCTATGATACATGTTCTATGATGTAGTAGAGGTGCAAGCCCTTGTCATTGTTTATTGAATGAATGAAGAGATGGTTGAAATAATTCCTCCATGTACAATACATCTATTACCAAGATTATGGGTGATGTAATCATTATGCCCTTTAGCAAAGAAAATTCTTAAAGTTCTTCACCTCTTTATACTGAAGGTTCTTGTGTGTCTACTTGTTGCAACTACGAGGTTGAGGGCATAAAGCATACCTCTATGCTAATATGTACTTCCATTTTAGTAGTGGAAGGAATATTAATATTTTTCTTACTATCCTCTCTAGGCACTGATCATAGTTTAGGGCCTACTTGTTGTTATGCTAGTTATTGCATTGGAAAGCATAACTAATGTAGGAAAGCTTGGACAAGGCCTAAGGTGGTCCATTAGGATTGCCCTTTACCTATTACCCCACTAAAAAGAGACACACTTCTTGAGTATTAGAAAGTGGTGCATCACTCTAATCAGCAAAGTGGTTGATTATAGTACTTTTGGGACTCTTACGATCCTCTCTAGGCAACATTTGGCATTGACCATAGTTTAGGGCCTACTTGTTGTTGTGCTAGTTATTGCATTGGAAAGTATAACTAGTGTAGGGGGAAAGCTTGGACAAGGCCTAAGGTGGTCCATTAGGCTTGCCCTTTGCCTACTACCACTAAAAAGAGACACACTTCTTGAGTATTCGAAATGAGATGGGTTTCACTTTTGTGGTCTTGTCAAAGACCTTTATAGACATTATTTTTCTTCTAAATGTTTCTTTTCACCTATTCAAAGAGGTAGTATAGGCTTAAGAAGTTTGTATCAAACATGCCCTTTAAAATTATGAGGTAATATGTTGATAAATATCTGACCCTTTAATACACCTATGAGATTTGGGTTGGTGTTGAGGTTAAAGTTGAGGTTTGGTATGCACAATACCTAATAGGCTTCTTTAGGTTGGTTGGTGAGAAACACTACAAGTTTAGGAACTTGACAATAGAAAAGATAGCAGGGTTAGGCACTATCCTCCATTGCTCACATTAATAGTAAAGATAGAAAGGTAAGGCACTATCCTTCATTGCTCACATTAATATTGTATGTGCTTAAATATTGGAAAGTTATAGACCACATGACATTAGCAATGATAAAAGGCTTAAGAATATGGAAAGTTATAGACCACTTGAGAGTCTTATTTCTTCATTTCCCAAAACTCTTTTGTCTTTTCTAGCTGCTTATGGAACTTTCTTACCTCTTCAGAGAGCTTGCTGAGACATTTTGACTCGTTGTTGTGCATAAAAAATTAGTTGGGATTCCTTCTGTGGTCTTTGCTTAAGGATGTCTCTTTATGTGGCTTGCTAGTCTCTATTGTGGCCTTGGTTAGGTGCGAAGTGATGCCACCTCTACCTCTTTATCAGTTATTCCTTCGATAAGGATAATAGGATCTTGAGAACTAGAACCATCGGGCTTGCTAAGTGTTGACTAGAGGTACCAACCTAGCAAGTGGCTGTCGGAACTATGGGAACACCACCTACTCCATAACAACCATTTGTTGCTATCCAGCCATGTTTCCACTACATTACCTTGTAATCATCAAGTCGTTAGGATCTTGGATGTGTGCGAATGTGTAAGTGACTTGTGCTGACTTAGATGGGGGTCTAGGAAGAAGAAAACTCTCACTTATTGGAGGCAAAAAGCCTTCAACAAAACAACAAAAATAGAGTAAAGATTGCAAACACAGAACAAGAACAGAGATTTAGATGGCCATTAAAGCTTGCTCAAGATTTCTTTATTCATCCAATAGATTGATGTGTATCAAATACAAGATGAAGGAGGTAGTTGAAAGCGGTTGCTTCATGCATGTACAGGTGTGAAATTAGGACATGAATGGGTAAGGTTTCTACCCTTCAAAAGTATTATTAGATGCCTAAGGTCCTAAGAGTACGTTCACATGGGTATCTAATATGTGGCTAAATTACTAGCTAACACCTGGCACCCTTGGTGGGTCCAAAGACGAACCCACAAACGTCATAGTGTCGTGCCAAGGTTGTGCACATAATATGTACAAATGATACCATGCTATATTATACAATATGAATATATGGAACCATGCATCAATGATCAAATCTCTACCCCAAACACATGGAGTAATCCATGTCAAACTACCACATAAGAATTTGCATGAAGCACCAACATCTGCATCATCGTCTAAAAATAGTCTATCACCAAAAAGATATGTCGATGTAGATCCTCCAACATTAGGAACATGTACCAAAAATGGCACACCATCAAGAAAATATGTCGATGAAGCATATGGTGAAAAATCATCACCATAAAACCATGCCAAATAGGATCTCAACAATTGCAGCAAGAAAGCATGGATAGTTGGATCATTAACCAAAGAAAACACCATGGAATCACCATGATCCACCATAAGTACTAGAGCAAGAGTATGCTCCTCCACTAGAATATCATCCCCAGAGCATCATAATACTCTAACTCAAACATAGCATCACAAAAGATATCATCATCAAAAGAATGATCATCATGACTATGATTGTTATGTGCACATTATATGTGCGTATACTCGGAGGCTAACCCACACATTAGGCTTATGAGCATGGGAGCATGGGAGCATGGGAACAAGCTCTAGTGGAGCATGGGTTAGGGCTAACCTTAAGGGTTGAGGTTAGGGTCAGGCATCCAAGGGTCATACATGGGAAATGGAGAGTCAAGAGTCACTTAAGGGTCCTCTTATATAATAGGGGAATGGGGCACACTCAAGGGATGTTCTCTTGTGTAGAGGATTGTATCTACTCTCATGCCATTTCATACTAGAGTTGAGTGCTGCTGTATTGAAGTCATACCTCTTAGTGGTATGGGACATCAAGGTTAAGGTTTGAGGTAATTCATTGTAATTCATGTGTGCACCCCTTGGGCTCGGGGGTGGTTGGGTGGATGAGTTTATGCCTGGTTTATGCATGATGATTATCTAGAGAGATCTTAGGGTTTCAACAGTGGTGTCAGAGCAATCTCTAGTTAATTGTTGTTGTTTTTTCTTTCTTATTTTATTTTTTAGCATTTTTAAAAGTAAATTTTAATATTTACTAAATAAAAATGTTATTTTATTGGTTTGTTTTGGTGATTACGCACGTGGATTATCGATATGGTGGTTGAAACGCGTGTTTCTTCTATTTCATGGACGAATCGACTTTGCGAGGGAATTTCGTGAGTTCAATGCTATTTTTTCTAATTTTTTTTGGTTTACAATAAGCATTTATGGAATTTCTACCAAAATACCACACATTTTATTATGGATATTCTTGGTAGAATGAATTCCCTAAATTTCTATAATTTTTAAAAATTTTTTCTAATTATTTAGAAAATTTTAGAGCATTTTTATGGTTAAAAATATATTTTTTATGCATTTTGGCAAGTTTTCCGTGGAGATGCTATCAAAATCTCTCGTGCACGTAAAATTCTTTTCCTCCCTCAAAATCTAAAATTTTTTCCTATTTCTCTCTCCCCCGTGTGTGAATGCCTCTTAGAAGGCACAGTTTGATTAAACATTAATCATAATTAAGTTGTAATTATGATTAAGAAGGTTTAATTAAAATTTTAATCAACCTCCTCTCTGTTAACAGAGAAGGAGGGGGTGAAGAGAGAGAGAACGAAGGAATGGAGAAGAAGGGGGGGAGAGAGGAGAGAGGAGCTCTCCTCCTCTCTCTCATTAATCGCAACGTGGGGGGGGGGTGCGCTGCAGGCCACCGGGCAGAAAAAATCCCCTCCCTCCTAAAAATGAATTTATAAGCTTAACAAAGCTTTAAAATATAAAAAAAAAGATTTTTTTTATTAAAAACTTTTCAAAAAAAAAGAGAAAAAGAGATTTGAATTTTTTGTTCTTATCTGAAACTTTTTTCTCTATTTTTTTTCTTGGAGCCCTTTGGCTTTCCATCTCCCGGGAAATCTATTGACCTTCCGAATTCCAGGGATCTTTTGACCTTTTGGATTCTAGGAACTTTTGACCTTTCACATTCCGATTTTTTTTTCGTCTTTTCATTTTTCCGAAACTGTTGGCTTTCCGTATTCCAAAAAGACCATTGGGATTCCAAAATTTTTGGACCGTTCATATTCTAATGCGTTTGGGGTTAATTAAAAATTTTGAAAACTCCTGAAAATTAGTGAAAATTTAGACAAAGGTTATTTTAAATTTTTGGAAAATTTGGGATTGGTGATTGGCATGTGGTGTGTCCATTCGGGCGCTTGTGACCATTCAAATTTCTTTAAAAATCTATTTTTTACCCAAAAAATTAAAAAATCCATTAAAATTATAAATTTTTATTGGATTTAAGAATTATCGGGCATAATTGGAAATTTCATAAACGATGGGATTCTCAAGAGAAATTAGGAATATTCAAGAAATTATTTTTAAAAATCCTAGAAATTAGTATTTTTAAAATATCAATGGTATTTTGGCAAATCTAATTGCGTTCCAAGTGTGTCTCGCCTTTGACACTTGTCCATTATAGTTTATTTTACACTTGTTTAAGTGTGGGTCTATTCTTAATTTCCTAAGTCTTTAGGACAAATTCTATCATGGGTTAGTTGATCTATTTATTTTTGTTATGGTACGATAGATAAAGTAAATCCCGGATAAAAATTATTCTATTGAAAAGAATCAACGGCTATGCCTCTCAACAATGAGGAAAAAAGCGTTGGTCTCTATGATCCAAGTGCAAGTCTTTTCCTTGATCGGACTATGGGACTTACGGGTTCGGTCGAATCAGTTCAATTAGTTAAGGCTCTTGACTACGTTAACGTAAAAATATCCTGGAGGAATCTCCCGTGCTTTCGGAGCGAGGGAAGTTTTTTCGGGTTTGGTTTTGGAAGAACTGAGGGATTAGTCTCTTGTCTGGATATACGTGAGCGAAGTGCTACTTTCGCTACTAGCACCCTAGGATTCGTTGTGTGGAGGGGACAGGGATCTTTCAACTGGTATCAGAGCGAATTGGCTAAAGTGGATCAACCGAGAAACCAAAAATCTCAAAAATTTATGACGTAGCAGTAAAAGATTGTAATTGTGTGATGAAATTCATACAAATTGATATTCAGAATGAAGATTCATAAATAGGTAATTGGGTCTTCAAATGAAAGTACCGCAATTGTATGGAATCCTTGACTTGCTTCAGGCCTAGACATGATGGTATTTACCTTAAAATTCCAAGGACCGTGACTACCCATATATACTGAGGGTATAACTGCAGCTCTTTATAGTGGCAGTATATACGAGTAAATCTAAGACCTTGAAATTATAAGCAAAAATGCTATCCAGATGATGAATTCGAATGTGGTTGACATGATTTTAAAATTTTGGTTGAGAACTGATGAGTTGATTTGGATTTTGATTGAAAAATGATGATTCTTGAATTTTGGTTGAAAAGCGATAAGCTGAGATATTTTTGGATATAAAAATAAAAAAGGCCACCCCCTTCTCTTCTTTACATTCCAACCTTTCTTAATCCTAGAAAGATTAACTAAGTGATTAATTAAACTCTTCTTATTGTTTACTCTCTTGAATTTAGAAAATTATGTAGATTAGAGTTCTATAATTCTAAATTGGGTTAAGTAAGTTAAGTAAAGAAAGATAAAAATGAGAAATGGTCAGCCATATAAGTAAAGAAAGATAAAAATGAGAAATGGTCAGCCATATAAAGGAGGTTATGGCAAAATTTTCCAAAATTTGTGAAAAAGAAAGTTTATTTTTATGTTATTCCAAAAGAGTAATTCCCACCATTTTTGCATCTAAAAGAAATATTCTAATTACTCCATGTACATATTCACCTATGAATATGCATGGATATCACTGATATTAATTATTAAATTTGATTTTTATGCATAGAAAGATGCATAAAGAAATTTTTTAATTATAAAAGTGTTATTCTTATTAAATTTGATTTCTATGCATAGAAAGATGCATAATGGAATTTTTTAATTATAAAAGTTTTATTCTTATTAAAATTATTTTTTATGCATAGAAAGATGCATAAAGGAAATTTTTTATTACAAAAGTGTTATTCTTATTAAAATTGATTCTTATGCATAGAAAGATGCATAAAGGAAATTTTTTATTACAAAAGTGTTATTCTTATTAAAATTGATTTTTATGCATAGAAAGATGCATAAAAGAATTTTTTTATTACAAAAGTGTTATTCTTATTAAATTTTATTTTTATGCATAGAAAGATGCATAAAGGAATTTTTTTATTTTACAAAAGTGTTATTCTTATTAAATTTGATTTCTATGCATAGAAAGATGCATAAATGAATTTTTTTATTAAAAGTGTTATTCTTATTAAATTTGATTTCTATGCATAGAAAGATGCATAAAGAAAATTTTTTTATTACAAAAGTGTTATTCTTATTAAATTTGATTTCTATGCATAGAAAGATGCATAATGGGATTTTTTTAAAATGTAAAGTGTTATTCTTATTAAATTTGATTTCTATGCATAGAAAGATGCATAATGGAAATTTTTTTATTATAAAAGTGTTATTCTTATTAAAATTGATTTCTATGCATAGAAAGATGCATAAAAGAATTTTTTTATTACAAAAGTGTTATTCTTATTAAAATTGATTTTTATGCATAGAAAGATGCATAAAGGATTTTTTTAATTACAAAAGTGTCATTCTTATTAAATTTGATTTCTATGCATAGAAAGATGCATAAAGAAATATTTTTTTACTACAAAAGTGTCATTCTTATTAAATCTGATTTCTATGCATAGAAAGATGCATAAAGGGATTTTTTTATTACAAAAGTGTCATTCTTATTAAATTTGATTTCTATGTATAGAAAGATGCATTATGGAATTTTTTTAATTACAAAAGTGTTATTCTTATTAAATTTGATTTCTATGCATAGAAAGATGCATAATTGAATTTTTTTATAAAAGTGTTATTCTTATTAAATTTGATTTTTATGCATAGAAAGATGCATAAAGGAATTTTTTTAAAGTTTGATTTTTATGCATAGAAAGATGCATAAATGAATTTTTTAAATTATAAAAGCATTATTCTTATAAAAATTAAATTTTATGCATAAATAGATGCATAAAGAAATTCTTTTTATGAGTGTTATTCCTATTAAATTTGATTTTATGCATAAATAGATGCATAAAAGGATTTTTTTTATAAAAGTGTTATTCCCATTGAAGTTAATTTTTATGCATAAATAGATGCATAAAGAATTTTTATATCAAAATTAGAATTCTCTTAAATTTTATGTTTAAATTATATGAGTATTTGATAAATGAATAATTAAATACTCTAAGAGAGAAATTCCTATCGTTTTATATTCACACGGATTGTAAAAAGAAAATTCAAGAAATCAATCGAAATCGAAATATTCAGATAAATGATTAATTTATTCCTCATTGGAATTCGTAACTAATTTAGAAATCAGTTAAGTGAATATTCAAAGAAAGAAATTCAGTAAAATAGTAACTGAATTATCAAACCTTTTCGAGAAAGATAGTTTAGAAAAAATCTTATCTGACTCGAACCTTGAATCAGACTATGACCAAGACCAAACTCTTTCGTCAATTTCGAGGAAAGAAGGTGTGACCAGTTTAGAAAATACACTCAAAATTCCCGCCAAATCTGAAACTAAGTTTGAGACCCTTCGAATTGATCTGTGGATCAAGGTTATAGAATTCGAGGAATTTTGGTATGAAATTCAGAATTTCGATCAAGAAGTTTTGGGTATACTGATTCAAGAAATACTCCTTGTATTCAAAAGAAAATCAAACTGAAAACTTGCATAGAAACCCTGTTTTCTTAAAGGACAGTCTTACGCCAGAATGCTGGAGGGAGCATTTGGTATATGTTTTTCTAAGGGAAGTTCGGTTGCAATCAGCTGGCGGGGAGTGTTCAAAGGACGGCTCATGCGGCAAAGTCTGCTCAGGTCTTGACCAGCCTCGGTATGGTTAAAAAATGGTGTGCTTCCGGTACGATGGGCGAGGGCCGACGAAGCGGTCCCTGAGTGATGTGATGAGATGTGATGACATGTGAATCAAATAGATGTGAATCAGATAGATGTGAATGAATGGATGAGATGTAATGTGATGTGAAACGGGATGTGAATGAATGAGACTCACTCAAACAAGTCAGATTCTTACTGTTACCTCTCTCCAAATTTTGATGGCTTTCCCAGTCAAGAATTAATGATCCCCATCATGCCTCACAAATAATGGGATAAACCCTCCATCACATGGAAAAATCCATCAACATGGATCCCATCATGCATAAAATATCATGGATATCATCATGGATCACCATAGAATCATAAAAAATAATATCATGAGAAACAACATCATCACGGGCAACATCATCACCATGATGATCAAGAGAAAGCAAAAACTGCATTATCACTGCATCACCATCATCATGATAAAAAGAATCATCACCGGATCCATCCTAATCAGTAGGTGTCCATCTCTGTTGTGCCGCGGCTAACCCCCGACATTGCTGATCTTCTTGATCAATGTCACCATACATCTCCTCCTACTCCATGTCTCTCTGTTGAGCTTGACGCTTCCACATATCCCATCTCTTCCTACTCCACCCACTCTTGCCCCTGTATTGATTGAGTGAGAGATAAAGTGAGAGAACAACTTTGAAATCCTCCATGTCGAGACCGCCTCTCATAGCACCACGAGAGAGAGAGAGAGAGAGAGAGAGAGAGAGAGCTATATGCAAACACCACAAAGGCAAATTAAAACCTGTGCGAACATGAGAGAAAGGGGGATCCTTTAACTCCATAATTGAGAGTGAAGAGAGGGAGAGAAATACACGACACTTATGTTCGTAAAGCTCTCATGGATTACGATGGAGATGGAGTCAAATTTCCTTTGTGTGGGCTAACAACACATGTGCGCATACATAATTTTTTCTAAAGAAGGAAGATTCTGCACATATAATTTCGTTTGTGTGGGTTGACAACACATGTGCGCATACATAATTTTTTCTAAAGAAGGAAGATTTTGCACATATAACTCACATAATATTACGAATTCCCAACCTCAAAACTACGATTCTTCTAGTTTTTATTGAAAAGAATATTTAGAGACATATTACTAATGTTTCATGTGCATTAATTAATGTCCACTATGTACCTTACACGCATATGACAGAGAGGGCATGCACCTTATGAATTAGGGTTTTGGCTATGTATATATGTATATGTGTAGATAGAACATGATAGATAACCTCTTTGTATGTAGCAGAGAAAAGGAGGAGGGCGATGAGTCTCCCTCTACCTAGGAAAGAGAGAGTGAGAGATATAATCTCTATAATAAAGAGAGAGAGGGACCATGCCCTACTCCTTCATGGCCTTCGATCGAGGGAGAGCATATCTTTGTTTACTGTATAATCAACAAGCTTTATTTTATAGAATGCTCACCTAATTTCTACCAACTCAGCATAGCAGGCAAAATCCATTCCGCAGAATGTTGATGTGTCGAATCCTTTTCTATAGGGTCTTACTGCCTCTATTTATAGTGTCATAACCCCTCCTGGGTGGCCACCATGACGATCGGGAAAAGCTGCCCAGAGGCCTTTTCGATCGGAAGGGGGCTCTTGGCCTCTGGTCGGACGCCCTTCTTCCTCTTGTGAAGGGCCTCCCGATGGGCTTTCCCTACACCGTCATCATGGACTTTGGTCTCGTTAGGAATCTGTGTGGTAGTTTTTAAAAAAACAAGAGACTTGCCATACTTTCTGAGTGTGCTAATGTGTTGTGTTCATAATTCTTGTTGCTCGACCATTCCGTGAGAATGTTGAGGTGTCTGACTCCCAACATGACCATTCTGCAGGTGGAGGCTCCTACCCCTCTCTAAAGGAGCCATGTATCCCCAAATTAATTAGAACACCCTTGAAAAAACGTTTTGGGCGGAGCATGTTGAGCCGATGGAATATAATGTTCCAAAAAAAAGAAAACGTTTGATATCCCACCGTTAGTCGAGAGGAGAGCGCATGGCGAGGCGTCGCGCGGCGGAGGCCGAAGGGATAGGCGGCAGTAATAGCAGACGGCGAGCGAAGGCCAAACGCCCTCTGGAAGCGGAAGACGAAGGAGAAGCAGCCGCTAAGAGAAGAAAGAAGAAGGTAAGCACTCCGAAAGAATGTCGCTTGACCCGTTTCGTGCCCACACCCAACTCTGCGGTGAGGGACAGAATATCCAGGGCCTTCACGCACAGGCTCTACCTCATCGACAAGAAGCTCCCTACACCAGCAGCAGGACGTGGAGAGGCTACTTCTCCGCCCCCTCCCGCCTGCGAGTTCTTTGTCCTGGGCGCCACTGGCAACGTCTACACCGTCAAGCTCGACCTTGTCCCCTCCTGTACCTGCCCTGACTATGCCAAAGGTAACACCTGTAAACACATCCTCTTTGTCATGCTTAGGGTCCTTAAGCTTCCACGCGCTGACCCCCGCGTCTGGCAAAAGGCCCTCCTCCCATCAGAGCTCCATAGCCTCCTGCAGAGCCTCTCTGTCAACGATGCCATACTCGCTTCTAGCCAGGTCCGGAAACGCTTTAAACAAATCACCAGAGAAACCCCAACCGTAGATAATGCAGAAACCCTAGCCCTGAAACCTGTGCAGCGAGAGATCGATGGTGACTGCCCCATCTGCTATGAGCCCATGGCTGGCAGTGACAGCAAGCCCTTGGAGCAGGTGGTTTTTTGCAAGACTTGTGGCAACAATGTCCATGCGGACTGTTTCAAGAGATGGAGCCAGAGCAAGATGCATGGGCATGTGACTTGTATTTACTGCAGAGCTGTCTGGGAAAGTGACCCCAAGGTGGAGGTTGTGTTATCACACCATGGAGAGTACATGAACTTGGCATCCTACTCTGATGCGCATGGGCCAGAAAACACTAGCATTGAAACCCTGTATCCAGAAAGCTATCAATGGTGGAATAGACACAGATGAATTGAGTTTGCAATGTGCAGCATTTTTGTATATAGAGTGATTTTCCCTCCTAGTGTCCTGTAAAAGCTGTAGGCAAAGCTTTGTGCTGATTACCTTTCTTAATATCTATCACATGTGCTTTTGATACAAGCAAACTGTTGTCATGCTGTAGTTCATGGTTGCCTTTCATATGAAGCATCTCTTGCATCGTCAGAGGCATGCTGCTGCCTGCTAGTGTTTATGTCCAGATTAACGTATTGCAGAGTGTGTTTAGTTTTTGATAGGCCAAGTTATGCAACTCAATCTATGCTTGTTCTAATCGACCTTTTATGCCTCTTTGTTTATTTTGCAATGTCAACCCTTCGAGTTTGCAGGGTTGTGTATTACCCTGAAATACAAGTGCAAGTATTCAGTGCTGCATAGAAGCAGTTTATGTATCTTTCAATGTTGAGGAATGAGGTCACTATGGGAATGATTTTGAAGAACAATGACAAGGATAAAAGAATAAAATCTGTGAGCAAGAAGCCTTTGAAGTCCAGCAGCAATCCCAGCAATCATGGTGCCTCATTTGAGAAGCATCATGCTCCCAAATAAAGGCACTGCCAAAACTCTGTGACCTTGCCAGTCTTTTATGAAGTGGCTGCTGGTATGAAGGGGCTGGTTAGAATGGTACAGTTATTGTTTGAAGGTCCGTTTTTGTGAGTTCACTTGTTAAAGCTACATTCCCCGCGCGAGCCAGAAAGGGAGTAAGATTGCCTGTCTACATGATTGAGTAAGCTCAAATCCATATGTCAGTTCAGTCAGACAAGGTATAAGCACCTGAATACAATCCAAAGTACAGTGCAGGCAAGAGCTCCTACTCTTCTTAGACTGGTTACACATAAAGGGCACGAGACCCATCATGATTGCTCCTACTCTTCTTAGACTGGTACCCTCATGACTGCCTGCTGATTTGGGATGACAAGTGAATTCATGGACAGGCTTTGTATTTTATTTTTAAACCACATGGCAGAAAACCTAGGATATATAGCAAATCTTAAGTAAATAACTTAGGTTGAACTGTTTTGCTCGGAGAAAAATCTTAGAGATGTGGCTAAAGTAAATGTTGGAGGAGGGTTTATGTGGAAAGCATGCGTGGTATGTGTAATGATGATGGCGTGCGCTTTTGAGAGAGAGAGAGAGAGAGAGGTAATCCACTAGAGCTATTCTAATATCAAGTGGCGAGCATGTCAATCATATTATGGATGCACCTCATTCATACTTTTTCTTGCATAGCCAATTAGGGCCTACGCGATGATGCCTTGTTGTGGCTAACGAACTCAATCAGCAAGTTTCGAGGCGATAAAAAAAATTTCCGTGTGTAGTTATTACTCGTTCTTTCTATCCCCCCAAAATAACATACACGTTTCCACAAATTTCCAGAGTTTTTTAATATGTGAAGAGATAACTTTATTATAAATGAAAAGATATGTACATCATAGTAAACTAGATCCCATGCAATGGCATGGACAGCTTTATGCTGGCCACTTGTAGTAACATATTCTTGGTGGTTGGAAGGCACCTTGAAATTTGGGATTTATCTTCTCAAGTTGAAATTGATGCTCCCATTGTGCCCTTGATGTCTTTGCAAATATCACGGTGTTGCAAGATTTTGATGTCAGTGGCTTTAATCCATTGCCAAACTTCAATAGTGTACAGGGTTCAGGATTGTAGTATTCCCTAGGCCATTCTAAGCCAACTCTTGATGCCTCAAGGGTTGAACCTCAACAAAGTATGCCCTTTTGGGAGAAAGATGAGTTTCACCTATTTTGGAGATGTGCCCTTGACTTCTTTGTAAATACCAGTTTTTTTTTGCGAGCTTCCCACATGTTGTTCATGGTAGTGAATGTAATCCATTGCCAAACCTCAATAGTGCAGAGTTAGAGGTTTTTAGCATCTCCTAAAAGGACTTGTTCCTTTTTCAGATTGTCGTGTACCCTGGCCATTCTAAGCCAACTCTTGATTCCTCGGGCTAAACACAAAAGTGATGAAACATGTCTTCTGGATCCTTTCTCCAAAAGGGGGGTAGACCTTAATTGATGTCCACCATGAACCTATGCAGTATGGTAGGGAGATTGTAGTGCAACACTCTTCATTGGAGCAAGTTGCATCTCGCTGAAGGGGTTGCTTTCCAAAAGGTGTCTTGTACTATGGCTTTACATCTAGCCTCTAGAGAGCACCAATCTCGGTTTTTAAGCTTCACCAATGGGTCACCCTGAGCATTAGTCCAGTCGTGCCTCCACTTACTATTAGAGAAGTTAATTGAGAAGGGCCACTTCATCAGCAGTAGGTGTGTAGCTTCTCTAAGCAAGGCACATTCGAATATCCATGCTTAGGTGGAATTTGTTTGTGATTTCAACATAATCCATCGACCTATGGTGCTTTTCATCCCAAAGATCTTGCCATCTTCTTATGCCCTTTTGGTGCAGCTTTCACGCTTATTCACATTGCGGAGAGCTAATGGTTTTCCCTCATTTTCCCAAGCATGTGACCATCATATGAGTTCGCCAAGTGAGACATCCCCAGTCCATTTTAACATCTTGAATGCATCTTGCCAACAGCTTACGATGTCCTCCTGCAGCAGAGTGCCTTTGAGAATAACATGTCCCTCTAGTACATGCCCTCCCATTTGCATTTGACAGCCTATGCTTGGTAATGCAATGCAGTACCATGGTGCATATTAGGCCATTTGCTTTCAACTGGACATTGGATAAACCACACCAGCTAGCTCCTTTGGGTCTCACATTTGAACTGTATGAGTAGAGTGTTGAGAAAGTTTCATTGGTTTAGTCGTGTCATTGCTATATGAGTAGAATATTAAGAAAGTGTCATTGGTTTAGTTGTGTCATTGGTTTAGTCGTGTCATTGCTGTGTGAGTAGAGTGTTGAGTGTCATTAGTTTAGTCAAGTGTCATTGGTTTAGTCGTGTCATTGCTGTGTGAGTAGAGTGTTGAGAAAGATAAGGCATTCAACTATAAAAAGGCATTGTGCTTTGAAGGTTAATATATCAATCAAGGCATACATTCTACGTGTAATCTTTCTCTCTATCTCTCTTATAGATATTTCTTTAGTCTCTCTCTCTCTCTCTCTCTCCCCTTTAATGTGTACATCTCCATCTCTACCAATGTAGCCCAACATACCAATAAGGATCATGGTGTATGACCCTCTTCTCTAAAATCCATCACCACAAATGTGTGGTGGAGGCTTAGCCTAAAGGTATTAATCTTTACATCCTCAAGGATGCCCAAAGATTTAGTTGTGTTTCCATCGACAAGCTTGACTATGAGGCTTCTGCTTGTGTGAGTGTGGGCTTTCCTAGGTCTCTTATAGCAATCCTTGGTGATTATGTTGACACCAGAACCACCATCCAAGATTACAGAGATCATCGTGCCTTTATAAATGACAAGGAACATAGTGTTCATTTCATCACTTTTAAAGTAGTGTCCTAGCTTATTTATGGGCACTTTCGGTTATCCTTTTATCTTGGGTATGGAAGAAGAGCTCTTAATGTGGCATGGCTCATCCTCCTTCTCTTTAGGTTTAGGCTCTTAAGTTCCCAATCATCCAATTGGATAAATCTCTCCAAATTTGAGAATTTCCTTACAAACGAGAACTTCAGGACTCAAACTTTTAATGATAAGAAGACTATGAGGCTTGCTATCCCTTGTATGATATTCATGCTCATTTGGCTTGTACCCCACTAAGAGGTGGGCTTGGACTTGCCAATGTATAGGGGATGTGCAATGATCCTTCCCTGGAGAGGCAGTGCCTCTAATATGGGGTCAAAATGAAGTCATCATCTATCACATCAGAGAAAATATTGTGGTGACTATGATGACCCCCATGGAAGGCAAACTTTTACCTCCCACTAAGTCCTCGTTTACTGCTGCATAATCTAGTTATATTTGTTCCAGAGGCATAGGCTCAAAAAATAGCTCTTTTTATAGGTTCTTAAGAATGACAGGTTTGGCTACGACCTTTACATGGTCTGAGGTTTCCTTACTAGTTCTATGATTGACTCTAGAATAGGATCTGAGATACGCTCAGGTGGGGTTAGTGGTTCATACTCGACCACGTGTTCAAGTATTGGCTCTAGTTTAGCATGCACCTTCCTTTACAATAGGAGTTTGCTTGGTCTTCTTTTCATTTTCTCTTTCTTCAACACAGGTTGGGGTACTCTTTAAGTTTCTTAAGGTTTCTTATGCTTGACCACGTGCTTAAGTATTGTCTCTAGTTTAACCTGCACCTTCCTTTACAAGTGTTTGGTCTTGTTTTCATTTTCTGTTTCTCCAACACAGGGTTGCGGTACTCTTTTAAGTTTCTTAAAGTTTCTCCTCTTTGGGAAGAGATGGTTTGAGTGGGAGATCACCTGTTATCTCCGTGAGGGAGGTAGGTTTAGAGCTATATCATCCAAACCACTTTCAATGGTCATGGCATCATTGCCCTTGATTACCACTTTTTTAAGAGATTCAAACTATATCACACCTCATTGAATCGACTTAAATGCCAATTTTAGGTTAAGTACGGTGTCATCCTTGGACACATTGTCTCTAAATGGCATCTCCATAGATAAGAATAAGATCCTAGTACCTTTGGAGTATTATAGAAGATTCATGGGACATGTAGGGTATATACAAGAGTCATCTTCTTATATGCCAGACCCTTCTATAAGCTACTAATTGTCTTTGACGTATGCATGTAGGGCATATAGAAGATTCATCTTCTTATATGCCAGACCCTTCTATAAGCTACTAATTGTCTTTGACATATGGACAAATGGATGCCATTGTACATACAAAAAGCTTAAGAAGGCATTAATAAGGGCACCCATCTTGAGATTCCCTAACTAGGATCTAATTTTTCATGTGCGTATCAATGCTTGAGTATTTCTATTGGAGGCATGTTAGCGTACTCGGGGAGAACAACATGGCCTTTGTGAGGTATGTATAGAATCCCCCAATTTCCATATTCACCTCTAATATTACCATCTCAAATCAATTCCTTAAGCGACTACAC
The DNA here is from genome assembly GCF_041138505.1 of Cibotium barometz. Lineage (NCBI taxonomy): Eukaryota > Viridiplantae > Streptophyta > Polypodiopsida > Cyatheales > Cibotiaceae > Cibotium > Cibotium barometz. The sequence continues at coordinate 67,301,257 of NC_141046.1, read as the reverse complement.
AAGTACAATAGTACTCAATGACCTTACCTATCTTATGAACAACAAGACTTGTACAAGTAGAAATTTTTATGAGTACCCAGAGAATAGGTAGCCATACATTACGCCTCTCTGTTATAGAAGCCATGGTGCAAAAAAATAGTGAGAGACCTCAACAATATGGTGCCTAGGCCATTGATGCAATGTTTTTTATACAAAGGCCCACACCATATTTGTAGAGTGTCCCTAGAAGTACCCCGCACCAAATCCCCCAAGTGCTCCAAGCACTCCAAATTCCTTACCGAACCCCAAGTGCTCTAAGCACTCCAAATTCCTTACCAAACCCCAATCGATGGTGTACATGTTACAAGTGCAAAATTGACCTTACTTATAAGGATTTTCGTAACAAAGTGATAATTTTCCCAGTGGGGTAGAAGCATGAATGGCAACTTCGACAAGCCTTAACCTATTGAGTTTACAAGGAGGAATTATTCATACAATCCCCCTTATGCCATCATGAGTTTCCAAGCCAAGACTAGCCAAGGCTACCATAAAGAGAAAGAGCAAGCTTTAACCTCAAAAAGCAAGCAGTTAAAGAGCGTGAGGTGCGCGTACTAAAGGTTACAATAGCCACTAAAAAGGCTAATGAAGCTGACCCATAGGTCCAAAAGAAGAAGACCTCAAAGAGCACACGAAAATGTAACGACAATAATGCACAAGGACAATGAAATCATGATCATTGAAACTAGTTCAAAGATAACCGAAACTGCATCCCTTGCAGAAACAACGAGTGACTCTTGCTCAAACCATCCCATTCCAATCTAAAGAAACCCATTGATTATACAAACCTTCCCAAGAAACTCAAAGAGTACTCCAACCCCATGTTAGAGAAGGAGCGAATAAAACAAGCCTAAGAGCTTGTTAGGAAGGTGCCGATTGAATTAGAACCTATTCTTAAGCAAGTGGTCAAGTATGAACTATTGACCCCATATAAGCATATCTTAAACCCTATCCTAGAGCCAATAATAGAACCTATGAGGGAACCTCAGAGCTTGCCAAAGGCCTTGATCAAACCCATGACCATTCTCAAGAAATGATAGAGAAAGAGCCAATTCTTCGAGAGCCTCTATTGCTCTAGAGCTGATTTAACCAGACCCCACATTGCAAGATGCAATGAAGGATTTAGTGGGAGGCAGAAGTTGGTTCCCTTCTATGGGCCATCATAGTCACCATGATATTTTCTTTGAGGTGATTGGAAATGACTTCATTTCATCCCCTTTAGGGCATCACCACTTAGGAAGATTCAGTGCACATCCCTTACACGATGGTAGATCCCATTGATGAGAGTGAGTGCAAATATTTTATGCAATGTCATTGAGTTGGCAGTAAGGATGTGCCCACAGAGATGCAAAGAGACTATGTTGAAACTAAAACCGACAAAGCATGATTACATTTGATGAACCTGTAAGGCAATCTTGAAGCAAAAAAACATTGGTGGAGGTACAAAAAGTTGGGAAGAAGGTGATGCTTGTCTCATAGAGGAGACAATGAAAAAGACCTCCCATTAGAAGGCATAACCAATGAAAATGCGTTAGAAGCAGACATCACCTCAAAACTGAAGAAATGTAATAGGGAATAATCTATCTCCACAACAAAAAGCCAGGTTTGCAAGAAACAGATGTGGTTCTACCTAGACATGGAGTGTCAGTTTTAGCAAAGGACAACAACATGAGAAAATCCAATTATAACTTGCTAAAAGGTAGTAGAAATGGGGTAAAAGTTCAACTAGGCACCAATAATCTCAAGAAACATGGGTCACTCAAGCCCAAAAGATAGATACCTTAGGAGGACACTCTAAGAGGGCAGATATTTGAAGGCAATTGCATAGCTCAGAAGCCCAAAACAATCCAACAAAGAAGTAGATGAGGAGACAGAGAGCACACACCATAACATGGAAGAACAGGCAAAGAAATCTTGTTGGAGTGGAGATAAAGGTAGCAACAGACACACACACACACACACACACACACACACACACACACACACATATGTAGTAAGAAAGGAGAGATAGAGAGAGCACAACACTCAAAAGTAGATTGATGAGAATGAGTGAAGTGACATGATAAGGTCACTTACACATACTCATAAGAGCATGTACACACGGTCAAGCAAAAAAAACTCGTAAAGAGGGAAAAAGTGCTCTGACCCATTATTAACCTATCACTATAAATGTAAGTGACATGATAAGGTCACTTACACACACTCGGGGAAAAAAAACTCTTAAAGAGGGAAAAGGTTCCCTAACCCATTATTAGCCTACATCCACACATATCATATAAAATGGCTAGAAATCCCCCTTGTAGGTGATGATGTGAACATGTATAGGGATCATGTGGTTGATCAATCCCTAAATGGCAATAAGCCTAAAGCTTTGCAAAAAGCTTCAAACTTCTCTCCACAATGAGAGAGACTTCATAAACATATATGCCACATGGTCGTGTGTAGAGATATATATAAGCCAAGTTAATCTCTCCAATGAGCCTCTCCCTAACATAATGATAATGCACATCAATGTGCTTTGTGTGCAAGGATGAAACATTGGGTTCCTTGCCAATGGCTAATGCACTCTAGCTGAAGTGGGAAGATTGATGTCCAACACAAAGATCTTCTAAAAGGTGTATGAGCCATACACACTTCATAATTATTGTAAAAGCTAGCATGTACTTAGCTTCACAACTCAAAGTGGCCACTTTCAAACTGCTTCTTATTATTGCTAAGCCATGATATACATGAATCACCAAGATGAAAACAAAAGCTAGTATAGTGAACACTATTGAACTGCTTCTTGTTTTGCTGAGACATGATATATATGAATCACCAAGATGAAAGCAAAAGCCACTAGTGAACACTCACGTGGCATAATCCAGGTCAACAGAATCAGTGAATGTATGTAGCTGAATATCACCCCCCTAAGCATAGAATAGGCCAAGGGACTAAGTGCCTTGTAAGTACCAAAATACTCGCTTGGTAGGTACTTCTAGGACTATACATAAAGTTGCCAACTAGGAGAGCCCAAAGTGAACATAAACCTCCTCATGTAAATCACCATTCAAGAAGGCAGTCTTGATACCCAACTAATTTACATTCCAACCATGACGCACTACCAATACAATAATACACCTGATTATAGTATTAGGAGACATGGGTGCAAAGGTCTCATCATAATCTATACCCTTCTCTTGAGCATAACCCTTTTCAACAAGCCTTGCCTTCTTGTAGCAACAATCAATGCTACCATCAACTTTGCACTTAAGCTTATAAACCCACTTCATACAAATAGCCTTTTTACCATAAGGTAAGTTTGCTAAATATCAATTGTCATTTTTTAGAATTGAGTCGTACACTCATCCTACATGACCTACATCCAATGATCATTCCTCTTTATTATTATACTCAAAGGAGACATGTTCCTCTTTATATGCAATAAAAAGGAACTTGTTTCCTTAAAGGTAACACAGGTTCCTCTTTATTGCATGTACTGGCAATGAGAGCAAGATCCACAAAAGAATAAGATGCATGATGAGAGCATGCACATATCCTAATAAGAAAAGGAGTATCTAATTTGCTATCCTGCAATGTTTATACCAGCCATTTTGACATACTCTTGCACGTGCATGTATGGCTACATTTTCCTATTCATTGCATCATCCATAATTGCCTCATCAATAGGTTGTAGTCCAAAGTACATATACTATCATGTACCGGTGGCGAGATAGGACATGCCTCAATGCCAATAACAAAATTCCACAACCCTTTAGAAACCAATACATGACTTATCATATATAGGACCACATTGAGTATTTGGTCCCATCAAGATTATCCTCTTTGGAAATCATCCCAAATACATTACTATCTGCCATTTCAGCTCTAGTAGGAATGTAGAAATCGATAATAATAATGACAAAGCTATCAAAGTTGTTAATGACGAGCTCGAAGATGTGATGTTGAAGACGACGATGGTAGGGTTGTATACACACCAAATGCTATTGCAGTGCAAAAAATCCAAAATCAAACAAAGACCGTTTGAACTGGCACTCCCTTGTGATGTCTAACGGAAACCTTAGAGCATGCAAACAAGCCATGAAACGTTTCAAAATGCCCCAAAAAATAGGCAAAAACCTCATTAATGTATCTAAGAGTTTTAACAAGTATACCTTCTCCACCTAAGGGAGGAGGTAACAAGTATACCTTCTCCACCTAGCAGGATAACTCAATTTGAGACAATCAAAAGAGCTCGAGGAGAAGATACCAAGGGCTAAGATAACTTGCCCAGCAGCTAAAAGAAGAGATTTTTACAACCGCCCAACATAGTAGAGGAGTTGGAAAAAAGAGAAGCAAGCCACCCTCCACAAGGAGAGAAGAGGAGCTGGAGGTAACAGTCTTTGAGCTAGAAAAAAGAGAAACAAACCACCTACACAAGGAGAATGAATTGGAGGCAACAGTCTACGAGCTTAAAGACACAAACAATGAGCTTCACCAACAGCTAAACAAACGTAAAATGTAAATGGCAGCATATGCAGACAAAGCCACAAAAATTATTGACCATGCTGCCTACAAAAATGATAAAAAATGTGAAACAAGAAGTAGAGGTAGATAGAAAAGAACTATTCACCACCAAGGGCAAGCTATGGTAGAGGATGAAGATGAAGAAATAGATGTGGTGCAGCCATGGAGATGATACATATGGAAGTAAGATATCACCAAGCACAACATGCTGGGAAGAAAAATATAACTAATCAAAGATTTCATGGTTCTACTTCCTCCACATGTAAGCCATTGTTCAGGCCTCCACCATAGGATAAGAATATATTTGAAGGAGGATCTAAAATCACCTAAACAGCTATCAAGCATCCAGTAGCACTAGCAAGGATCTAGAGGAGCCGAGAATCCACCAAAGGAGCAACATCCTATGGGTGAAAGCCAAACTCTTCAAGAGCTACAAGCTCAAATAAAAGATCTACAGAAGAGCCTTAAGGTAAAAAAGGAGAGGACTCAAAGAGCCATTTTCACAGGCAAATCCTAACGTAGCCTAAGGAAACTAAAGAAAAATAGATGGTGTTCCGCTTAGCTAGAACCATTGACACTATGACTCCATCGCAAATGCAAGATCATATTCGAGTGATAGAACAACAACTGGAAATAACAAGGAATGAAAATGTTGCATGACAAGATGAATGCAAAAGACCTGACAACAGGAATACGATAACCTCCAAGCATAGCATCAGAAGGTCTTCAAGCAAGTAGATAAGCTTATTGCCAAAAACATTTAGCTATCTGATAAACTAAAGGATATATAGTGTGTAAAATTGCCAAACTTGCACAAAAACCAAGGGGAAGAAAGGCAGTAAAACAAGGAAGAAGGCAAAACATAAACCATCACATAGCTTAAAAGTTATAGGAGTTTTGATTAGTAGTGAAGATAAACAATTAGGGATGGCTTTGATGTTGAGTGATGTTCAATGGTCTTTGTTCCTCCAGAAGGCATAAGAAAAGCTTTGATGTTCAATGGTCTTTGTGTTGAGAATGAACAAGCTTTGTCGATGGCTTTGATGTTGAGTGATGTTGAGTGATGTTCAATGGTCTTTGTTTCTCCAGAAGGCATAAGAAAAGCTAGTTAATGAATGAAGAGGTTAGTAGTGTATTGGGAATTCCTAAAGGGGTGGGGGATGGGGTTTTTTTTGCGAATGATTGCATTTTCATGTTTGTGTGAGCCCTTTTTTTTGGCTCAATTTGTTTTTGGCAATCATCGACAAGGTTACATGTGATTTTTGTTAGAGGGACACTAAGAGATGTTAATAATGGGAGAGAAGAGAGGTAAGGACCTGGAGGAATGTAGATGTAATCATCAAAACGAGATGGTGATTCTCAGTTCCTCATTTGATTTATTGAAGCGACATTCATCATTTGAAGTAATTGGCCTTTGATGATGTCCCTTTGTGTGGCAGGATTCTTGTCAAATGTTGTTGAGAAGGACCTGTTCTTGCTTTCTTCTACCCATGTGCTTTTTACTTTTTTTTATGTATATTTAAGTGCTCTTATGAAGCAGATATACATGGAGTACAAGAATTGAGTCAGATAGACTCTTATTAAACTGCTCTGTGTGGAAGTAGCCACTTGCTGGTGAGGATTGTAGATATCTTCACTAAGGATTGAAGATCATTGATTTGTGAAGATGGTAGCATCATTTGGAGAGGTTGGTAATTTGAAGGGAAATTCTAGGTGATGGGTTGTACCATTGACCAGGCTTTCGCCCATCCAGGGATGTACCTGGAAGTTGTCGATGGTAAGGCTTTGGTGCAAATGTTCTCCAGTGCATGAGTATGGATATGTACTCATGGAGCAGCTACTACATTAATTTAGCCAAAAGAATAGTAAGCAATAAGCTTAACAAATGTACAATGGCTATTAAAGATTGTTGGAAAAGGTTAATGCGTGAGATGGCTTAATCCGTGATGAGGCTTAAATCGTGAAAGTGTAGGTTCTTAAGCCGTGAGACTATAATTTTGTAAAAAACCTGAACTCGTGAGATTGCAAGTTTTTGGCCGTGAAGGGATATTCCGTGAGATGGCTTAATCCCGTGAAAGTGCAAGCCGTGAAATGGAATTCTGTGAAGTGTAATTCCGTGAGATGGAATTCCGTGAAAGTTTAGGCCGTGAGATGGAATTCTGTGAAGTGTAGTTCCGTGAGATTTAATTCCATGAATTTGCAGGCCGTGAACTAGAATTGCGTGAGAGGTAATTTCGTGAAGTGTAGTTCCATGAGATTTAATTTCGTGAATTTGCAGGCCGTGAACTGGAATTTCGTGAAAAGGAATTCCATGAGATAGCAGGTTTTTTTGGCCGTAAAGGGATATTTCGTGAGATGGCCTAATCCCATGAAAGTGCAAGCCGTGAGATGGAATTCCATGAAGTGTAATTCCGTGAGATGGAATTCTGTGAAAGTTCAGGCCGTGAGACGGAATTCCATGAAGTGTAGTTCCATGAGATTTAATTCCGTGAATTTACAGGCCATGAACTGGAATTCCGTGAGAGGTAATTCCGTGAAGTGTAATTTTGTGAGATGGAATTTCGTGAAAGTTTAGGCCGTGAGAGGTAATTCCATGAAGTGTAGTTCTATGAGATTTAATTCCATGAATTTGCAAGCCGTGAACTGCAATTCCGTGAGAGGTAATTCGGTGAAAAGAAATTCTGTGAGATTGCAGGTTTTGACCTCGTGAAGTAGGTTTTGACCTTGAGAGTTTTTTTATTTTAATTGATTTTATGGGTCAGCTAGGTCATGGCTTGTGAGCAACAGCTTCTTGTGCACTTATTTCTCACATCCAGGGGGCGACAAGAGCATTGTTATTTTGTCCTTGATGCGCTCATAAGTGTTCGTTTGCAGATGTGGGTATTGATTCTTGAATTTGTTGCTCAAATGTTGTCAAGGCAATAGGTAAGACTATTGATTGTTTTCTTGAACACACAAGCTCTTGTGTTGGTGCTTAATGCGCAAGAGTGATTGAGTGATTTGCTTGTTGTTGCTTGGGCCTCCATTCTTGTTGAACTTTAGGTGAAGCTGTTGGGGTTGAAGTCGATGGTGAGATTTTCTTCACATTGTTTGATTTTGGCAACCATATGATGGAATTACCATCATAGTAACTCCTTCCTTTCTACTTCTCATTATGAATCTGTTGTCTCAAGTGAGACTTACGAGCACTAGTATCTGTATCAAACAGATTTACCAAAGTATCCCATGCATCCTTGGGATTCTCAACATCATGTATATGTATGAGTATAGCATCTGAGATACATATAGACAAGTAATGCAAAACTTTGTATGCTCTCTCTGACCATTGTTTATGAGCTACAACTTGTTGTTGTGTAGGTTGTTGGGGTAGATCCGTGGCTTTGGCTCCGCACCTGTAACAAGGTTCCAAAATCCTTTTCCTTTCAGAAAGCTTTTGATCCTGTACTTCCATGCCTGGAAGTTCTTTCTATCCAACTTCTCACCCACAATCTGTACTGGGTTGTCTGACATATTTGCTCAATATGCACCTTCTGCACACGTCCAATCCTATAAATGAGCCTTCCTCAGCTCAACCACACTCTAATAAGTGTCCCAGATACTCCAAAGTACTCAACCAACTTCAATGTTGATGTAGAAAATCACACTGAGTGCATTCAAATTGAACTAGCATACACAGTCCAAAATACCCTATTTTGGTGCACTTTCCAAGGCTTCCAAATGCTTCAAATTGCAATATAGTGGTTCAATCAAATGCAGATAACTTGCATTCACACCCGAACAAGCTCAATGTTGCATATTAACACCAACCAAGGTGTATACATACCAGAAATATCAAATCCCCTTCTCTGTTTTGAGAAAAACCAGTAAAACCACTAGGAAAAGTGCTCTAATTTCTTCAATTCTTGTCCAAATTGAGGGACCAAGCATTCATTAGCTTAGCAATTATGTCTACTAACTCCATGTAGAAGGAATTAGACCAATTGTAAAAGTTGAGGGAGTAATTAGTTGATTAACGACCCTCTGTTTCACTAATCACAGTTTACAGCATTCTTAATCAGCTCATAATTGGCTCCCAAATGCATAATTGCTCCAACAAACCACATAGCATCCTTCTCCTCCGTGCGTATCACAGTATTGCTAAGAGAATTTGCAAGTAATCAACCAACCAATCTTGTATTAGACCTTATAGGAGTTGCCAACACCCCTAGGCATGCACCCAAGCCATCAATCTTATGATTTTTGCAAAAAACCGGCTCCAATTGCATAAAAAATGAGCCTCTATTCATTGTTTTTGTGAGGGCTTCATAACAAAAATTTTCCAATCACTTCAATGCATCACACTTGCTCCAAAATCACTCTAGGGCTTGCACATGAGTTGCCAACACATTCCCATTGCCAGATACATGAATCTTTGCCACATTTGCAACCATTTGCATCATACATTCACCACTATCAAGCTTCAATGGAGAGCTTGCAAAACAAAAAATTTTCTTTGCTTTGGGCAACTCAAATCTGATATTGTTTGTGATTTTGCACCTGCAATCCGCTCAAGGATGTTTAGTTTTCCTTACCCAGTAGGCCAAGCTCTCAGATTTGGTGAAAATCGGTGTGCTCCAAGCTTCACAGCTCCAATGGCAACCTCCACAGCTTTTCTTCACAGCTTCTTCTCCCTCTTCTCTCACTCACTCATAAACCCTAATAGAGAGCACTCTGATACCATGATGAAAAACAGGTAGAGGGAGAGGAGACACACACACAGGAGCAAACCCTAATGTATTAGTCAAACCCTAGCCATAGAGGGAAGCCATGTCCCATCTCACATAATGCATAAAGCCATAATCCAAAAGCTACAACACCCTACTTGTGTTGTGTCCACACACAGCTAACCCTAGCTACTGTTCACACAACTATGACCAGTTGGACGCGGTCATTTATGTCACACATGCTACTACCTAACACGCCAGCACATAGTGCAACTGGCACAAGCTAACATCAAGCTTGAATCTCAACAATCTCTATTCAAACATTTGAATGAATTGAATAGGGTCTGTTGTTCCATCGTATTTGCCCATAATTTTGGAAATTTCTACAGTGGTATTTCTGTATGAGTCACTGAGGCCGTATGTGAGTGCTCTTGTTGTTTGGAAGAGACTCACTAAGTCCTTGGGCTACCCCCCTTCCTAGACTAGTCAGTATGTCTAGGGTGTGGGCATCCAGGAAAGGGTTGGTACCTATTGGATTTTTGGAGATGTTAGGTAAGGGACTAAAGCCCAGTGGAATTGAAGTGATAGGGGGTGTAAAACCCGATGACACACTTGTTATAGGCATAGCTAATGGTATTTGGAGGTGAATTTGCGGCATAGATCTCAATGGATCGAAGATGTTAGCCACCATTGGGTTCAATCCTTGTGTGATCCCTGGCAATCCCTGTATCGTGGCCATGTCGGAGTTATTAAGAGACTAAGGTTATGTAGAAGGGGATGAGAAGGGTGTGAGTGTGAAGGGACTTAAGGTCCACTAGCTCATCTATTTAAAGGTGGAGCTAGGAGGCATTTTGTATGGAGCAAGGCCAAGTTGTATTCATAAACAACTTAATAAGCAAGATATTGTTCTTGTATTTTGTGAGTTCTTTTCCTCCACACACGATCTAGCATGAGCAGCACGTTTTCGTAACATGGTATCTAGAGCCTAGGTTGATTAGGACTCTTGTGGTATAGATTAGGTCACTTTTTGCTTCATTTTCTTATCTCTTCTTGTGTGGAGCTCAACCCTCTGCTGGGGCGGAGGCCTTCCAGCAACTTGTGGAGGCAAGATCTCGTGGAGACTTCAACATGGGAGTTGAAGAGAAGGCGTAGGCACATCTGGTCGAACGGTTAATCGCTTAATTGGTCGCTTCCTTGCCTCAGCATAGCACGTTTTGCAGCCCGGCATAGTTTTGGGCAGCGCAGCAATCCGTACAGCTATACTCCTTCTGTGGTACATCCTAAGCCACATTAGCTTAGGGCTTTTAAAGCCCTAAGCCTCATGAGTCTATAGCTCAAGTTTGAGCTTCAATCATGCACTGACACGCCGGCTATAGACAGAAAACCAGTCGCCTCTTCTCCTTCTCCACATGAAGCTTTCCATTAAAGCTTCATAATTGTGTTTTTCTTGCTCTACTCACCTTCTCCCTTGCTCTAATCATCCAAGTGATGATGTGAATGATTGTTGCTGATCTTTCTCTTGAGTTTGAAGCGGTGCCAACCACATGAGGTATCCATAAACCTCATTCTCATCAAGCTCCATCATCAACATCAACTTTCAAGCTTTCAAAGCTTTTCAATGTGCTTATGAGCACTAATAGTGTTGTTTAACACTAATGAAGCTGTTAATCCAACAAAGGGAAGTTATTATAAAGTGTTTTTAAACACTAAGAGTGTTATTAAACACCAATGGTGAATCTAATCACCAAAATAAGTGTCATTAGACACAAAATGTGCTTTTAAGCACTAATTAGTGTTTTTTAAACACTAATGGTGATCTTAATCACCAAACAAAGTGTTGCTTAACACTAATGTGGTCTTAACCATCAAAGGAGGAGGTCTTTAACACTAAGGAGGCTCTTCTTCATCAACATTGGAGGCCGGGCACACACCATAAGTGCCACATTACAAGTCTTCATCATCGTCAACCTGTTTCTTCCAAAGAGAAATGGTGCAACCATGAACCATTGTCTTCATCCCATAAGCCAAAGAGGTTGAAGATTTCTGGTTTTTCATCAACAAACTCATTATTTTGAGTGGTTTTAAAGTTGGGCACATGTACACTAAGTGTTCATCTTCAGCGTTTATATGTATCACCCTTGAGGCTCTTGTTTGTAAGAGGCATAGGCATGTCATAAGCCATATGCTCTCATTTTCCAAGCCCAAGGCATGTTATTCCGCTGCATATTCAACTTTTTCATCGTCTAAGATGACTCGTAAGGTTGAGCATAGAATCACTAAGTGCTCTACCTTGTTGTTTGTCATGATTTTAAGCATCTCTTGGCATTGTCTTTGTAAGAGGCATTGGTAACATTATGAGCCATGCCCTCTCCTTCTTCTTGAGCCAAGGATGATGTACCTTATTGGTTTGAGCATTTACCTCAACCACTTACTCACTTTCATTAAGCTTGTACCTTCAAACCCTAATGGGTATCATGTAACCAACATGCACAAAAGTTGTTGTAATTGTGGAGTAGACACTGCCCTTGACCAATTCATAAGGCAAGTGGTAAGACCCTCCCTTTCCCTTTTCCATATAAATCTACCTCATAACCATTACTCTAAGAAGGAAGGCCCTCATTGTCCATGGAAGAGGTATGGTATTCAAGGAAGCATCAAGCATGTTGAAGGAACATCTATAAGCAAACCACTTAAGCAAGGGTGGCAGCCTTGTTTTGATCATTGTGTGAGAATGGTCAAGGTGGAAAGCATGTGGAAGCAATGGCATGTATGTCTAAAGCATGTCAACTACAAGAAGTCAAGCAAGCACAAAGAGTGGGGTGCACCATCATGGTGTACATCTTCATCGACAACAAATAAAGACTTAGATGGCATCATTGTATTAGCCTCTAAGGCTCTAAGAACATATTTGTAAATCCTAGATAACCACACCACCATGACATCCTTGTATGCCTAATGTTATAAAGGCAACCTATGTCCAATACCACCTATTCCAATTCTTTCATAGTTGGTATTGAGGGGGGGTATTAAGAGACTAAGGTTATGTAGAAGGGGATGAGAAGGGTGTGAGTGTGAAGGGACTTAAGGTCCACTAGCTCATCTATTTAAAGGTGGAGCTAGGAGGCATTTTGTATGGAGCAAGGCCAAGTTGTATTCATAAACAACTTAATAAGTAAAATAGTTTTCTTGTATTTTGTGAGTCTCTTTCCTCCACACACTTGATCTAGCATGAGCACCACATTTTCTCAACAGCAGTGCCTAAATGCTTCTTACCTCAATGAATAACCACATTTTTTTTTTGTATTCTCACAGCCCATTACAGCCTCAAGAGGCCTGGTGTTCTCTTCGTTGGGTCAAATGGGCATCCGTTAGCCCTACATAGCTTAGGCACTATACGCACGTGAACGACCTTAGAGATAATTTTCCAGAAAAAGCGTACGCTAGTAACTTCCCAGATGGAAGAGGAGGTCCTAAAACCTATTTTCCATCACTATCTCAAGACAAAAAAAATCGAGAATTTTTTCCCTATTTCGTAACACGTTTTTGAGGATGTTCCAAAAGGAATTTTGAAAAACTCTGTAAGAGGGAGTTGTAGTATTTTTGGAGTACTACAACTTTGTTTTCCAAAGTCCTCCATGGTTTTTTCATTTGGACCCTCAAAAAGTGGCCTAAATATGGCTCGTCGTCATTTTCGCACTGTTTTTTACGCCTTTTCGTGGTTTTTGGGTTGTTTTTTGCCTCGATTTTCGGGTCGAATTTTGAGACTGTTGGTCGGAGGCCAAAATGGTCGATTTTGACTTCGGACAACTAGCTCCAAAGTCGAAGAGCTTGATGTCAGCTTTCCGATGAGCCCTAGAGTGCCTTCATCGGATATACAATTTAGGAGATACGGGCCTCCAAACAGGGGTGTTTTCCAGAGTTTTTTTGCGCGCGGTTCCCGAGGACATGAACCTTTTGGGCATGAACCCTTAGTTCCGTGAAGTTACAGAAAATGGTTCACGCTGTGAACTTCACGGAACTATTAAATTCAAAAAAAAGGTGCGCGGTTTCGAGGACTTGAACCCTTAGTTCCGTGAAGTTGTAGAAAATGGTTCACGTCGTGAACCGGACTTCACGGAACTATTAAATTCGAATTTTTTTTTTGCACGCACGGTTCCCGAGGACGTGAACCTTTTGGGTGTGAACCCTTAGTTCTATGAAGTTACAAAAAATGGTTCATGCCGTGAATCGGACTTCACGGAACTATTAAATTCGATTTTTTTTAAAGAGTCTAGTGGGAAATACGAATTTGCCTTTTTGGGGAGGAGATATTTTTTAATTTAAAATGAAAGGGATATGGGTATTTTTCCAAAAAGGTACGTGGGAATCAAAAAAGTCAATCTTTTAATGACACCCCTTACACCCTTCATAAATGACCCCCAAAATGGACAAATTGACAACTCATGAGCATCTACTCATTAGCCTTAATGAGTTATGTAAAAAAGTGATTAAGAATTAATCATTTCACTAATCTTTCCCTCTTTTACACTAATCAAGAACTCTAATTAACCACTAATCCCTAATTAATTCACCACAATTGAGCACATCATTGGATAGAGCAAGGGAATGCTAATCCTTGTGCATCAACAAATGTGTAAATTAATCTAAAATAGGAGATTAATTAAACTCTTAATTATGATCTCCTCTTTTAAGGTAAAAATTAAGCAAAGAGAGTCATATTTCTCAAATTAATCTAAAATAGGAGATTAATTAAACTCTTAATTATGGTCTCCTCTTTTAAGACAAAAATTAAGCAAAGAGAGTCATATTTCTCAAATTAATGGAAAAAAGTGATGTAATTAGGTGTTTTGATGCATCAAGATGCTCTCAAAACACTTAAAAACATCAATTTCGACTACTCATATGATTGATTTAGACCCCGATTAACACATTTTCTAAATTTTTCACCTCTTGAGCAAGATTGATCACCCTTAATGACAAAAACCAGTCCATTAAGAGAAATTAGTCAAATTCAAGGGTTTTTTATGGTTTTAAGAAATTTTTTGAAAGATTAAGCTACTCCTAATGCTTTCTAACACTCTAATCCAAATAATTTCAGCAAAACAAACACACAATTAAACTAAAATTAATGATCTTAATTCTATGTTTAACACTAAGAGAGCTAACATTCACTAAAAATTGCATTCTATTGCATTGTTTGATGCAATGGATACAAACTAAGCCTAATACAAACTATGTGTAAGCCCTAAGAATATGAAAAACCACAAAACAATAACAAAAATAACAAATTAATCTAAAAATTAAGCAAAAAGCATTCTTTTCAAAAACAAACAAGAGAGCTATTCTATACCAAATCTCACACAAATCACCATCCAATCCACATCTTTTTCATGGGAAACCATTAATCAAGATAATGGGCAATGGGTAATGCGTAGGTTAGAGGAGAAGCGATGGAAAAAGCCAAGGGATGGTTCCTCGACAACGGCACCAAAAATGTTATGGCTCACCCTAACCCTCCTTGAAACATATCCAATCCAAGTTGTAGCTTCGGACACTACTGCTTCATATCTTGAATGTATGACCCTTTGGTGTATCTACCGTGACTCCTTGATGTAAGATAATGGTGGTAGCTCTTGTTAACCCTAGAATTGGGTTAACACATGCACACATGCAAACTAAAAATGCAAGTAGTAGCTCAAGGATAATGTTGCAAAGAAGCAACCTTGACTTTGCAGCTAAGTGTATAACAAAGTTGGTAGAAGATTCTAATAAATATAACTTGCCCATGCTGATCAACAAAGAAAAAGTATAGAAATTCATTCAAATGTACAAGTCATCAAGTGATCCTACACAACAAGGTGCCACACTAGCCGATCACTGTCCATATCTTATGACTAGCATAGGATGTTGCCTCAAATGCAGGTAGGAGCATTGCCTCTATAGTGTAATTGCATAGAGTAAAGGACAACAGTTCCTCGTTAGCACTACACCTTAATAAGCTCCACTCTAAAGTAGTCCTATTATATTCCTCTTGTAGTCTACTACTACGCATAAGAATACAGTTCTATCATATCCACTTTAAGTGTGTAATCTTCTTTCACTACATCTTCATAGTCTCTTTCAGTAGTTTGTTTTGTGTACTTCTCTATGTATGTACGTTGGATTGTACTTCTCTATGTGTGTGTGTTGGACTGCATTGTTTGACTAGAGATCCTGCATATTAGGCATCCAAACATTACCAGATCCATCTTGCTATGCTGTCAACCACAATGGTTAACATTACTCCTACCATTTTTTATCAAAGAGTGGTTACACTTTATGTAATTTATTTTTATGCAAAACTACGGCAGTAAGCGCTTCATGTAAAAAGATATGGGATGACTGAGTTTACGGTATGTGTAATGCTGACCATGAGCTACAAAACCTAGGTGTACATAGAGCTAGGGAACTAGTTTTGGGCCCCCAATTGTTAATGGGAAACCGGCCATTATAAAAAAGGAGCTCATGTATATGAGTAACTTAATGGAATATGAAAAGGATACAATCCCATTATCATAGTTGAGTCTTCTTCTTCTTCTTCCATCTTGCTCTCTTGTGGCTATGGTGGTAAGCTTGTGTGTTGATGCATGTTTGCTTACTTGATTGTGAGTGTGTGCTTGTAGGTGATGCTCCCTATCTTCTCTCCATCTTTTTCTTCTCCCTTATCTCTCTCTCCCTTCTTTCTTTCACACATGAAGGAATAGTGATAGGAGTTGAGCTTTCCATAGCTCCTTCTCTCATTGCCTAGCTGAAGGAAAGCTCCACTTGGGTGACACAAGTGGTGGTGGAGTAAGCCCTTAACGGCTTCATAGCAAGGAGTTAACCCTCTTAGGATTGGCTAAGTGCATGTTCCTGAACCGACCCTTGCATCTTCTCTTTTCTCTTCTCTTCTTCCTCCCTCATGCAAGGAGAATGCTCATTTAGATGAACATCTTTGGCACCCATTGTTGGGGATAACACTTAGCTTAGGGTCCTTCACAATCTCTCCCTGATCTAGAGACTCATCGTATGGAATGCAAATCCACTGATTGTAGGAGTTTAGTAAGAGTTGCTTGTGTGATTTGTGTTCTTTTTTTTCCCTTGGAACAATGGAGTTACAATGGAGCATTGGGGGCAATAGGAGCTTCAGAGGCAAGTACGACCGTACATCCTTTAGCCATGCCCGTTCACCAATTGGAGGATCTCTCCAAATCTATTTTATAAATGAGAGTAAATGGGCATTAAAAGAGCATAAAAGTTGTGCAACTGACTGTTAGGAGAATATTTAGAGGCAGCTATCAGAGATATGCTGTTTTAGTACAATTAAGACACCTGCCTGCTGCCAATCTATGAGAGTGAACGTCCACACCTTCACACGTACATACGTTCTTTCATGAGTGAATGGTTGTGCCTAGATAATCCCACGATCATTTCTCCATAAGTGAATGGCGGCCATACCTAGACAAGCCCACGATAAGTGAATGGCGGCCATACCTAGACAAGCCCACGATCATTTACCCCACTGGCGAACGTCTTTTCCCCCACACTACCCATGGCTGCACATTCTCAAAATCGAATGTCCATTCCTCAGTGGAAGAATGCCCTTTCTTCTATCTAGACATTGTCGCATCCTTCCTAACATACAAACGCTCGTTCCTCTATGAGTAAACGCCCATTCTTGTTCCTAGTCCACGATCATACCTAAGACAATGAATGGTCATAGCTCCAGCTAAGCCACGCATGTACTTACAATAGATAAACATATGTTCCTTTAAGAACGAGTGATCATTCCTAACTTCCAGAGAGCAAAAACCTCCCTATTCTAGAGTGCAATTCTACACCTTTACTCACAACACATTCATGCACCTATGCTTAGGGAAATTAATGCAAAGAAACCGGCCCATATCTCCAAACTTATCACTAAGTTTGATGGGTTAAGGGATCCCATACCTCATTTGGAGATTTTTTTTAGCAAACCTATGAAGCATTCGGCCATGTTTAAGATCAGGTTAAGGTGAGTTCCTTTGGCCTCACCCTTGATGAAAAAGCGGGACAGTGGTTCCAATCATTAAAAATAGAAGACAAGGCTACCTTTGATACTTTGAAAGAGGCTTTCAAAGTGAGATATTCAAGAGAGAGAACTCGATGGAGTCCGGTTAAGTAGTTACTTTTTGAAAGAGGCTTTCAAAGTGAGATATTCAAGAGAGAGAACTCGATGGAGTCCGGTTAAGTAGTTACTTTTTGAAAGAGGCTTTCAAAGTAGGATATTCAAGAGAGGGAACTCGATGGAGTCCGGTTAAGTAGTTGCATAATGTGAAGCAAAAGGAGGGAGAATCCATTTGGGACTATATCAATTGGGTAAGATATCTTCACTCTCGCTAATGATAGGGACAAGTTCTCTGTAAAAAGACTGATTGGTCGATTCGAAGATGTAGCCTTGCATAACTCCCTATGTGCTCTTGGACACACTTTCTTTGAGCAACAATGTTGTAGAAGCGCCATGGATTTTGAAGATAATTTTAAAGAAAATCGTATCCAAGAATTGCACGAGGAAAATTCTAAAAACTTCTTTTAAAACCACAAGTATAAAATCTAAAGGGAAAGCTAAGAAATCCTCTTCAGGACAATAGGTAGAGCAACTCACAGGCTTACAGCTGCATTAATGCAATAAATGACCCAATAATGGAGGATGGTCAAGGGGCCACGACCAAGTTGGGCAACCTCATCTTTATCCCAAGAGAGAACTAGTATGGTGCTCAATTTGCCAAGAAAACCACACTAGTATGCAATGTCCACATTTGAGACCCAGACTAACTCTCTATTGCACTTTAAGAAGGGGGACCACAAAACATCAAACTGCTACCACCGAAGAGTTGCTCAAGCCCCAGACTTCTACCCGCAGGGGCCTTGATGCCTAATCTGAGAAAATTTTTGCTACTGGCCTTTCTAGCACTAGCACAACATAATGTACCTTAACCTGGACATGAAGTGGTCAAGGAGTCCTCAGGGTACCTGATGTACCCTTGCCACCTCTAGTCCTTTCATCACAACATCCATTACATCGAGTGACCCTAGTTCACAAGTTGACCTTGACATAAATCTTTGAAGAAGGTGAGGAGGGAGAGGTGACTAATAACACCACCTTTGATCCCCTAAGCCAAGCAACCCACCCCCAGAAATCCTGATTCATTACGTGATGGGGAGGGCAAGCACATGTACCTCGTGTACTTAGCAATTGCAA
This sequence comes from Cibotium barometz, assembly GCF_041138505.1. NCBI lineage: Eukaryota > Viridiplantae > Streptophyta > Polypodiopsida > Cyatheales > Cibotiaceae > Cibotium > Cibotium barometz. Next base: position 67,282,753 of record NC_141046.1, on the reverse strand, counting down.
TCCCGTGGGGGTGAGACTTAAACAATATGTCTAAAAGACCACCTATGCAATGCCATCGTTGTGCTAGACCTCGCCAAACAGCTGAATGTCCAATCAAGAAAGGGACGGTGAGTACTCCTATGATGAGTACCCCCGTCTTGACTCGCTTATGGATAGCTTATGAGAAAGACCACATGTACAAGGATTTCCCATTGAGAAAGTGTAAGATTCCTCCCCAGCCCCTCAACATGTCCAATTTCTTCCCCTATAATCAATTCCCTTTTCAGAATAATAAAAGATCTTGTTTTTACCTGTTTTGGCCTAGAGAGAGATAATTCAGTTTTTAGATATCTTTGGATGGAAAAATATCCCTTCTTATTAAAATAAGTTCCCCTAAAACAGAAGTTTAAAAAGAAATTCCTAAGGTGCATTAGAAATAAATTATAATGTGCACAAAAGACCTTAGCTTAAGGGCCCCTATTTTCAAAAAATTTTGGATTAAAGTCCAAACAAAGGTTTGACAGGTCAATGAGATTAATCCAAATGTAGGGAGGAGATAATTAAAGAATAAAAGAAAACCCCCCTCCCCAAAAAATGAGTAAATGCTCACATAAGATGAAGAGTGGACTAAGGACCAAAGAAAAGAATTAAAAAACTGAATTTTGACACCTCAGTGTGGGGATCTCCCCTCATGAAGTAGGCACCTTTTTCTCAAATTTTAATCAATAAAATGAGATATTTTCATCTCTCCTCTCTCCTGTTTCAAATCTAGATCTAAAAAGTAAGCTGAACTGATCCAAAAATGGTCAAAAATTGACCAAACTGATCTGGAAAATTCTAGAATGAGTTTGCTTGGTTAGAGGCTCACTTTTTCCTATAAATAGAAGCCTCCCCCTTTGTAAAAGCTTAATGGTGTTTATGTACTGCTACTCTACTCTTATCCTGAGCCATCTACATTGATTTTTTTAATAATTCAATTGTTTTTGGCCTAATCCTCTCCAAAGTGAATTGGTGGCCACTATTGTTTCAAACAAGAGTAGAACCCTCAATCCCTCAAGCCAAAGGAGAGCTTACAAGCTCCATGTAAGCTAATTTTCTTACTTTGTTACGAATTTTAATGGAAAATCTATGGTTTTCTTGATTTTTATGTTTTGCAAATGATTGAATTAAATTCAAACGCTATGCCTTTGATGAAAAGGCCACCCCCTTCTCTTCTTTACATTCCAACCTTTCTTAATCCTAGAAAGATTAACGAAGTGATTAATTAAACTCTTCTTATTGTTTACTCTCTTGAATTTAGAAAATTGTGTAGATTAGAGTTTTATAATTCTAAATTGGGTAAATTGAGTTAAGTGAAGAAAGATAAAAATGAGAAATGGTCAGCCATACAAAGGAGGTTATGGCAAAATTTTCCAGAATTTTGCGAAAAAGAAAGTTTGTTTTTATGTTATTCCAAAAGAGTAATTCCCACCATTTTTGCATCTAAAAGAAATATTCTAATTACTCCATGTACATATTCACCTATGAATATGCATGGATATCACTGATATTAATTATTAAATTTGATTTCTATGCATAGAAAGATGCATAATGGAATTTTTTTTATTATAAAAGTGTTATTCTTATTAAATTTGATTTCTATGCATAGAAAGATGCATAAAGAAAAAAAATTATTATAAATGTGTTATTCTTATTAAATTTGAATTCTATGCATAGAAAGATACATAAAGGAAAAAGAAAATATTATAAAAGTGTTATTCTTATTAAATTTAATTTTTATGCATAGAAAGATGCATAAAGGAAATTTTTTTAATTATAAAAGTGTTATTCTTATTAAATTTGATTTCTATGCATAGAAAGATGCATAAAGGAATTTTTTATTACAAAAGTGTTATTCTGATTAAATTTGATTTCTATGCATAAAAAGATGCATAAAGGAATTTTTTTTAATTATAAAAGTGTTATTCTTATTAAATTTGATTTCTATGCATAGAAAGATGCATAAAGGAATTTTTTTATTACAAAAGTGTTATTCTTATTAAATTTGATTTCTATGCATAGAAAGATGCATAAAGGAATTTTTTTATTACAAAAGTGTTATTCTTATTAAATTTGATTTATATGCATAGAAAGATGCATAAAGGAACTTTTTTATTACAAAAGTGTTATTCTTATTAAATTTGATTTTTATGCATAAATAGATGCATAAAGAAATTCTTTTTATTTTAAAAGTGTTATTCCTATTAAATTTGATTTTATGCATAAATAGATGCATAAAAGGATTTTTTTTTAATAAAAGTGTTATTCCCATTGAAGTTGATTTTTATGCATAAATAGATGTATAAAGAATTTTTATATCAAAATTAGAGTTCTCTTAAATTCTATGTTTAAATTCTATGAGTATTTGATAAAAATGAATAATTAATTATCTAAGAGAGAAATTTCTATGGTTTTATATTCACACAGATTGTAAAAAGAAAATTTAGGAAATCCATCAAGATCGAAATATTTAGATAAATGATTAATTTATTCCTCACTGAAATTCTCAACTAATTTAGAAATCAGTTAAGTGAATATTCAAAGAAAGAAATTCAGTAAAATAGTAACTGAATTATTAAACCTTTTCGAGAAAGGCAGTTCTCGAAAAATCTTATCCAACTTGAAACTTGAATCTGACTATGACCAAGACCAAACTCTTTCGTCAGTTTCGAGGAAAGAAGGTGTGACCAGTTTAGAAAAATACACTCAAAATTCCTGCCAAATTTAAAACTAAGTTTGAGACCTTTCGAATTGATATGTGGATCAAGGTTATAGAATTCGAGGAATTCTAGTATGAAATTCCGAATTCCAATCAAGAAGTTTTGGGGATACTATTCAAGAAATACTCCTTGTATTCAAAAGAAAATCAAACTGAAAACTTGCATAGAAACCCTGTTTTCTTAACGGACTATCTTATGCCAGGGAGCATTTGGTATATGTTTTTCTAAGAGAAGTTCCGTTGCAACAGCAAGTGGGAAGTGTTTAAAGGACGGCTCACGTGGCAAAGCCTGCCCAGGTCTTGACCAGCCTCGGTATGGTTGAAAAATGGTGCGCTTCCGGCACGATGGGCGAGGGCCGACGAAGCGGTCCCTGAGTGAAGTGCCAAGACACCTAAGGAGGATCCTAGAGGGTTCTGACCAGGAGATGCACGGGCTCGCGGTGCCTATGACACCCATGTGTATGTCGTGGAAGATATGTATGATGGACAAAATGATTATTGTAATCTGTTATACTGGATCTCGTTGTTGACCAGTTGGTCTCCAAAATGATACTGTTTTTTGAGAAACAAGGGACTGGATGGAATTTTGGAGTTATGGCATCTGTAACCAATAAGTGTTTGTTAATGGATTATTTTATATGTTAAAGTTTTAAAGAGGAGTGTGTGTGTATCTGTATTCGAAAGCAAAAGTTAAGAAAGGCTTTCAATTATGGGTGAGTAATTGTCTGGTTCTACCGATTCCAGTGGTGGTTGGGTGGTGGTTAACCCATGGGCCGGATGGGGTTAGGCTGGAATCAGTGGAGTTTTAATAATTAAATTGAAATAATAGGAATATGCTTAGAATTCGCGTAGTCAAATAAAAACTTGAAGAATTTCTCGAATAAGTAGATCAATGGTTGACTTCAGTCAGGAGAAAAGCGTTGATTTCCTCAAATGATTAGATCAACGGCTGTGCCTGATTTCAGTTAGAAAAAAACCGTTGATTTCTTCAAATCAAGTCAGTGATAGTTTTCCTTCTATCTGGTTTAATCAAGTGAAGGATAGTTTAGTCTCTTGACCCCGTTAGAAAATTCGTTAAGAAAATAAAAAAGGTAGAATCGTCTTCGTTTTACGGGCAAGGAAAATTTTTTCGATTTTGGTTTCGGAATAACCACCAGATTAGTCTCGTGTCCGGACATTTGAGGGCGAGGCCCCAAGTAGGAAACCCTGCCCCACGCAAGAGGAAGCAACTTCTTCTGCTCCTAGCAACCGAGAATCCAATGCGTGGACGGGACAGAGGGGTCTCACAGCTGGTATCAGAGCACTGTTGTAAATTTTAGGCAGAAATTGCCTAAAATTTTAAAGTAAATCTGGGAAATAATGTTTTCACTTGTTAAGATTATGTTTGAAATGAACTTCATAAATTGAAAACTCATAAATTGAACTGGATTTTTAGATGGATACCCCAAATCTGTCTAGCATTCCTGGACTCTCCCAGAGTCAGGATATGATCGCGTTTGCCTTCGAAAATCTCATCAACTTTGCTACAACCCGAGAAAGCAGAGTGAGACTCGCTCGTCACTTTGAGGATCTATACTTTCCTGATCTAGTAGAGCGATGTCAGCATATGTGGTTCTCTAGAGGGCGAAGTATTCGCGTCAATACCAATCAACGACAGAGAATCAAACAAAATATCTCGCTACTAGCCCATGATCTTGATAAGGCTAGGAGTTGTTCATTATGTACAACTCTATAATCACTCACCCCGGAATTTTAGAATTTCTTGCCGTATTTTTAGACTTCTTAGCCGCTTTATTCCTAGGAGAAGAATTACAGCACCATTATCAGTGATGAATCGTGTATATCATAGCATGTCTCCATCGCAGTATCACCTTTTTATGCGTGCGCGATTGGAGCCGAGACGCTCTATGTATATATCAAAAACTTTTGATAATAAATGATGTTTTGCAAAAGATTCCAAATTGTTTTCGTGGTTGTGAATATTGGTTTAGTAAAATTATCAGAGTGAATCTTGTTTTCAAGAATTATGATGAAATATTTATTTGTTTAAGAAATAAATCTCAAAAATTAAATAGTCATAAATCTGATGTGAAAGTTAAGTTGACAAAAATATCATTTTGTCAGAATCATGAGGTATGCGGTCCATGGTAGGCATCCTCTTACCGATGATGAAGAGTTAGATCCGGACGTTCCTAAAGCCCTGCACCGATCCCAACCTGATCCCTTCAAGGGTGAAGGGGAACAGTTAGGAGAAGTAGTGGAAAAATGGATCGAGGTAATGGAAGAGTATTTTGATGTAACTGGTTATAACGAGAAGAGCAAGATGGCTCTCACCAGATTGAAAATTGTGGAAACGGCCAGGGTCGCATGCAATGGAGGAACCATTGTGAGACAAACCATCTCGATCGAAATACCGAGACCTGGTCAGATCTTAAAGCTTACCTCAGGAAGAGGTTCTGTCCCAGGCTTCCTGGAAACCAAAATGAATGAGTTCTTGGAACTGAAGCAGGATAGCCAGACGATTGAACAATACCATCAGGCATTTTCCCTTCTCCTCAAATATTCTCCACTTTTGGATGAAGAGCAGCTGATGGTGGCCAGATTCATTCGAGGGATGAACGAGCCATTGGACACTTTAGTGAAAAATGCTAAACCAGTCTCAATGGCAAAAGCTGTCAGAATGGCAAAGGACTTTTGCAAGCACATACATACTCACACAAACCCTAGAAGAGAGCACACAAGGTGAGAGGCTGACAATTCTTTTTCTTCTTCACACAACAAAAGAAGTCTACAAAGAAGATAGAGTAACTAACACACATAATAGAGTATATACAAGCGGTCCATAATGTGAACACGCTAAGAGGAGTGGGAAGTGTAGTCCAGTTGTAGAATCTCTGGCGAAGATATGTCGGTGGTGCTAGCTACCAAACTGCCAGTGATATAAATGTCGAACAGTCATGTAGGTGCCTCGTGAGTGTCAGCTCATGTTAAGCTTGACATCTCAACACTCCCCCTCAAGCTCAACTCCAGTTCATGAACTCCAAGCATATCTCAAAATCCTGGGAGCTTCTCAGCTCCCAAGGCCTTCATGAAGATGTCAGCAACTTGATTCTATGTGCTGATGTAAGCCAAGTCAATGTCGCCTGCCCGAGACTCTCTCCCTGATGAAGTGGTAATGTACCTTAATGTGTTTCGTCCGTGTATGGAAAACTAGGTTCCTGGCCAATTGTATACTGCTAAGACTATCACAATATATGACAACCTTTCTCTCCACATGGCAACCCCAAATCAGCAAAAGTAGCTTGCGTAACCAAGCTACCTCACATGCTGCCACCGTAGCTCCTCTATACTCTGCCTCTGTAGTACTTGACAAGGAAATTGTGGGCTGCTTCTTGCTTCTCCATGTCACAGTAGCACTCCCCAATGAAAACATAAATCTATAGGTAGATCTCCTGTCTGAGATGCTACCTGCCCAATCTGCATCTGTGTACCCATATATCTCCAATGGTACACCTGCTCCATAAAACAATGCATAATCAACAGTGGCCCTCAAATACCGAAGTGTGCGTTGCACACTGTCAAGATGTGGTTTGCGTAAAACCTGCATGAACTGGCTCTCTAAGTCAACAGTGTAGCTCAAATCTGGCCTGCTGATCGTGACATAGATCAAACTCCCCACAATCTTCCTGTACATAGTGGGATCCTCCACCAACACATAGCCTGCATCCACACTAAGCTTGCCATTTTGATCTAATGGCACCGAGATTAGCTTACAATCAGCCATCCCATACTTGGACAACATGTCCAATGCATACTGTCTCTGTGACCAAATACCCTCACGTGTGCGAATGACCTCAATTCCTAAAAAATAGCGCAAATCTCCCAAATCCTTCATCTCAAACTTCCTTTTGAGAAGACTTTTCACATCCTCAATCTCTTCCAAGTTGTCACCCCCAACAATAAGATCATCTACATAAATGGTGATGATCACAATACCTTTATCACTCTTGCGCATATATAAAGATCTGCATCTACCATATGAAAACCAATAGTGACAAGATACTCAACAATCTTGTCATGCCATGCTCGTGGAGCTTGCTTCAGCCCATACAAGGCATTACAAAGCTTACACACATACTGTGGGTGACCTGTATCCTCAAAACCTAGTGGCTAATCCATATACACCTCTTCTTACAAGTCATAATGCAAGAACGCATTTTTGACATCCATTTGATGTAAAAACTAGCAGCTGCAGCCACTGCAATCACAACTCTCACTGTTGCCATCTTTGCAACTGGGGCAAATGTCTTCTCATAATTAATCCCATATGTTTACGCATATCCTTTGTCTAACAATCTATTTTTGTACCTGCTTATGCTACCATCACCGTTATGTTTCACCTTATACACCCACTTACAGCCAATAGCTTTCTTGCCTTCAGGCAATGGCACCGAATCCGAAGTCTCATTTCCATGCAATGCGTCCATCTCCTCATCCATAGCTTTCTCCCAACACACATTTCCAATAGCCTCATCAAAACATGTGGGTTCTACAACCTGCACAACTTTTGCCATATATGCATAGTGATGTGCCACATAACCATCATAAGTCAACCTCTGCATAGGATTTTTAACACTTCCAGATCTTCGTAACTTTGTATTCATGGCTTCCATAGCCTTCTTCACACCAGGTGTCCTCATTGTTTGCTGGAATCCCAAGCTCCTCATTAAGGCTCATCTCCGAGCCACTAGAATCTCCATCAACAAGAATGCCTAGCAGAAATGTTAGGCATACCAAGGGGCTCAACCACTTTCTATGTGATGTACCTACATTTTCAGGACTGGTATTATGACGCAGTCTGCCACTCCATGGTCTATCACAACAGAACCGCTGGATGAGGACTCTCCTGGTCCACTCAATGAATGTGATTGCTGACTTGCATTATGTGCAACCACATTTCCACTTACATCAGCTCGAACAACATCCTTTTTAGCAGCATCAAGGGAATACCCAATAAACACACATTTTTCTGCTTTTGGATCTAGCTTAGTACGTAACTCATCTGGCACATGCACATATGGAATACATCCAAAAACTTTCAAGTGAGACAAATCAGGTTGCCAGTAAACTTCTCCTCTGGTGTTACATCATGTATGGCTGCAGTAGGAGTCCTGTTCATGATATAAACTATTGTAGACACAGCCCTAGCCCAATAGCTATGTGGCATATTCTTCTCCATCAATGCTCGTGTTATCTCTGCAATGTGCCTATTTTTCTGCTCACAACAATTCCATTTTGCTGTGGAGTGTATCTACATGTAAATTGTCTCTAAATGTCATTCTTTCGCAATTTAGAGAACGCATTGGAGAAGTATTCTCCCCCTCCATCTGACCTTAGACACTTCACATGCTTTCCTGTTTGTTTTTCAGCTATAACTTTGAAATTTTGAAAATGAGTGAACACTTCACTCTTCTTCTTCATGAAGTACACCCACACTTTTCTCATGTGGTCATCAATGAATGTTACCTGCAGCCACCCATAGACATAGTCTTCATAGGACCCCATACATCTGAATGCACAAGATCTAGTACATTCCTGATCACATTTTTGCCATGTGGAAATACATGTTTTTTTTGCTTTCCAAATTGACATGCTTCACAAACTTTCTGCATACCTTCAACTTTAAACTTAGGCAGCCTGTCACAATTTGTTTAGTCTGCATAGACTTTATTCTTTGCACATTGACATGCCCAATTCTCTTATGCCAAATGTCTGTATCTGCAACAACTCCTAAACCATTTGCAAAAATTGCAACACTCACTTTAGGCATATTTACATTCAATGTAAACATTCTACCCACTCTGTTGCCTTTTGCAACCAACTTGCACTTATCTTTAAAGTCTTCTACATAACAGCCATAAGGGTTAAACCGAACCTGCAAACCCCACTCAATCATCTAGCCAACAGAAACCAGATTCTTTGTAATGTTTGAAACATGAAGTACATCTGCAAGGTACTTCACCTTACCATCCTGCATAGACAATGGGACATCCCCAACATGGGCAATCGGATGAGCAGTGTCATCTCATGTTTCAACAAAACTTGGTCTTTCAAGACTCTTTGTTTCCTTGAACCACACACCATGACTTGTCATGTGGTTCGAAGCACCTGAATCAACATACCATACATCATCCTTACATGCTGCTACATCATTTCCAGACACATCATTAACCACATGTTGCATAACAAACAACCTCTCATTATTTCTACTCTAGAGGATGCATAGTTGTTTTGCTGCACTTTTTCATTTTGCATGTCAATCTGCTTCTTATAGCAATTTACCTGCACATGCCCAGGCTTACCATAGTAAAAGCAAAATTTAAAGTAGTCATACCACGTACACACCCGATATGAAATTGCCATTTATAACAGATTCGACTGTCTTTATAACAATCCTTCAATGAAAATCATAATATTACTGATCATCATCCTCCAAAATTTTGAGTCCATTGTATTACAAATGTGTCCTCTGGACTCTCCGTTGAAGACCAGCTGGCCAACCAATGAGATCCAATATCAAAATTTGATTCACAAAAATCTTTCCTTTTAGTCCATCCGAATCTTCCTCAACGCACGCATGGGTGTCCTAGCAATTGCGAGTCCGTGCATCACCTAGTCAGAACCCTCTAGGATCCTCCTTAGGTATCCTAGCACTTCACTCAGGGACCGCTTTGTCGGTCCTCGCCTATCTTAGCGAAAGCGCACCATTTTAACCGTACCGAGGCTAGTCAAGACCTCGGTAGGCTTTGCCGCGAGCGACGTCCCTCAACGACTTCCCGTCCCAGCTATTGCAACGAACCTCCTCTTAGTAAAACACATGCCAAATGCTTCCTCTAGCATTCTGGCGTAAAACATTCCTTTAAATGAAAAACAGAGGTTCTATGCAAGTAAAATTCTCGGTTTGACATTGGTTCCACAAAACCCATTTTTCCATAATTCCCAATTTCATTAATGAGAATCCTTGATCTCTCATCTGGGTGATCTACCCATCATTTGACTGATTGTCCAACTAGATTCTTGGTGATTTCGGTCAAAGGAAAACTAGTTTAATTCAACGGTAGTCTATTCTTTGTAATTAGGAACTGGAATTGGTCACGAAATTTTTGCTTAATTCAGATCGAGAGATGGACAAGTAGGTTTACTATCCGTCCCTCTCGTAGTCTATCCAAAAATCATTCGGTTTAGTTCTAACAAGGATTTTCTTCAGATAAACATCTATTTTTGGGTAAATACCAATTTAGTGATTTAACCACATAAAATATCTAAAGATATTCTTTCTACCATTTAATTTCTCAACCTTAATTCCCTAGGTAGAATTATGGTGAAAATTCATCTCTAGGCAAAAACAAGGAAAATAATATTTTCTTGTATTCAGAAATAGGGAATGATTACAGGGGATTGAAGTAAAGCTTATTCATTATTCAGGCTGAGGAGGAATCTTACACTACTCAGAGATAGGTTCGTTATTGCCAGTGACTCCTCGAGCCCCTCCTCAAACTCTAACTTTGTTTTGATCTACACTAACCCTCTCACTCCTTCAATACAAAATTAACTTATCTGAAGATCTTAACTAAGGGAATTTAACACTAATTAAGCAAAATACGGAAAGAGATGCAGACCCAGTTATAATCATGGGTATTCTTTGGGGGGATTTAGTACTAATAGAACCTACTGATATATTCTTTTATCCCCTGCATCCCGTCGTAATAAACCAACGTAGTTGGTGTTGGGTGTTGCAAAACTCAGATATCTTGGACAATAGTGTCAACAACAAACTTAACTTGTTTGTCCTAGATGATATCCCTAATACACCGGCCAACTACGAGGTTGTAGCATGGAGCTATCAATGGATAATTAAACATGGGTAGTTAGAGGTCTATAACACACATCATCACTTAAATCTAACTGAATCAACACTTTATCACCCATATGGCATTCTTAAGCTTTATCGATATATACATAAACATTTGGAAGCCATGATGAATACGGTCATATATAATTTTGATAAAGTACATATTGAATATCTTGATATAACTCCTAAAGAAATCATAGAACTCCAGGAGTTTATGAAAATCAATAAGCCCACCCACCCACTCCCTAGAGAGGGTCAAGAGGAAACACAAAGTTCTTCCACTCCTACCACTTATCCTATGTTTTCCTCTATAGCAAGTATACTACTACAACCTTATCCTAGTGTTAAACCTACTAACAAATCTGAGGCAAATTGCATTTCCACTCGTCTCCCTTCTATCCCTCTAGAATTTCCCACTGACACTCTCGCCCCCGAGGAGTTGCCGGCACCCCACCCATCTCCACCAAGGCCAATTCAAGAGGTACGACCAATTCAACCGTGGGATGACATACAGCCGACAACCCTGTTCTTGAGTCTTTATCATGTGTAGAGTATGAAGGTTTAATTAGAGTAGGCAAATCTTTTGCTTATAATTTCAAGGTCTTAGATTTACTCGTATATACTGCTAGTAAAGAGCTGCAGTTATACCCTTGGTATATACGGGTAGTCACGGTCCTTGGAATTATAAGGTAAATACCTTCATGTCTAGGCCTCAAGCAAGTCAGGGGGATTCCATACAATTGCGGTACTTCCATCTGAAGACCCAATTACCAATTTATGAATTTCATTCTGAATATCAATTTGTATGAATTTCATCACATAATTCTAACCTTTTACTACTTCATAAATTTTTGACATTCTTGGCTTCTCGGTTGATCCACTTTAGCCAATTCGCTCTGATACCAGCTGAAAGATCCCTGCCCCCTCCGCACAACGAATTCGGGGGTGCTAGCAGTGGAAGTAGCACTTCTTGCATGGTCCCTCACTCGGGGCCTCGTCCGGATATCCGGACAAGAGACTAATCCCTCGGTTCTTCCAAAACCGAACCCGAAAAAACTTCCCTCGCCCAGAAAGCACGGACGATTCCTCCACGGATATTTTTACTCTAACGTAGTCAAGAGCCTTAACTCACTGAACTGATCCGACCAAACCCGTAAGTCCCATGGTCAGATCAAGGAAAAGAATTGCACTTGGATCATAGAGACCAACACTTTTTTCCTCATTGAGAGGCACAGCCGTTGATTCTTTTCCATAGAATAATTTCTATCCGGGATCTACTTCATCTATCATACCATAACAGAATTGAGTCTCATTTTAGGGATCCATCATCCAGTCCCATGGGTTAGCCAACCGCCCAACCACTGTAATGATAGGATCCATTTAGGAATTTGGTTAGGTTTTGTCTCGAGTACGAGGGAAAAGAGTTCCCAGGCCCCCTAGCCAGATTCTCATGCAAACTTCAAGCTAGTCACACCACTTACACACCCAATATGAAATTGCCTGTTTCACAGATTCAGCTATCTTTAAAACAATCTTTGAATGAAACCATAGATTCACTGATCATAATCCTCCAAAATATCCAGTTGAATTCTCATTTCCAATCATTCCTTCATCGTCATCGTTGTACCTATGGCATCATTGGTAACCAGAACGCTCACCACCTGAGGGGCCTTTTCGATAGTTCCTAGCTCGTAGTACCCGACAATATATTTACTTATAAAAATCTAGATGAAACTCCATTGAAGATTAGCAAGATCAACCAACAGATCCATATAAAAGAGCCATGGACTCATCCGTTTTGAAGATCAGCAAGATCAACCAACAGATCTATATAAAAGAGCCATGGACTCATCCGTTAAAGACCAGCAAGGTCAAGGTCAATCAACCAATAGATCCATATAAAAGAGCCATGGACTCATCCGTTAAAGACCAACAAGGTCAATCAACCAGATCCATGCCCGGTTTCAGAAAACAACTCTTACTCCTTGTTCCAATATCTTCCTCGACGCACGTGTGGGTATCTTCGGCGACCCAGAGCCCACGCACCGTATGGTCAGCACCCTCTAGGATTCTTTGCAGGTCACCTAGCGCTTCACTCATAAGCCGCTTCCTTGGTCCCTCATCCACCGTACCAGAAGCTCACCATTTAAATTGAACCGGAGGCTGGTCAACTGACCTTGCCTACGCGAGACGTCCTTCGTTGACTCTCCGTCAGCTGTTGCAACTTTATTAGTTGGGTCTCCACGACCTCATTCACAAGATGGTCAAAATGCTTCCCCAACATTCTTGACATAAAATAGTCATTTAAAAACAAGTCATAAATACAGTTTCTATAATGAACTCTCTTCTTTCCACATTGTTCCACATAAATCCACATTACTTAATCCACATTCATTTCATATGTATTCCCATTCTCATCACATCATTGTCCATCTCATCACATCTTTCCTCATTTATCCTCATCAGATCTCATCCACTCGCATCTACCCATATCCACATCTCATCACATCATATTCATTCACATCTATCCCGTTTCACATCTCATCACATCACATTCATTCACATCACATATCATCCATTCACATCTGTCCCAATTTACATCACATCCATTTCACATCACATCTCATTCATTCACATCCCGATTCACATCACATCACATCTCATCCTCTATCATGGACTCTGCAAAGTCTTTGCATACGTGCACAATGCATGGGTGCCCTGCAGGACATCGTGACCTAAATCTTGCTACACATCCTGCAAGGCCTCATAAGATGGCAACATGTCCTATGTATCCATACCAAGTGTATCCTGCATATTATCCATCCCAAGCAAGTCATTCGTCCTTGATGCAACATCCTTATGTGACTCTTCAAACTCATCATTGTGACCTGATACATCATCAGTGTATACATTGTCTTTGGAAAGGGCCTCATCTTGTGCCCCAGTGTTCTCACCTAGAGGGCGGCCATGAGAGACAACCTGCCTCTCATGGGCAAAAGGCTAACCGAGGTGGAGCAATAGGATGTGTTGCTTGTGGAACGCCTTTGCACTGCCTCGTACGACCCCTAACCCTAGGGAAATCCCGCACAAAGTGGCCCACTTGGTGAGACAGTCTCGTCACTAATCAAGTTTGCTAGACATCTCCATACATTGTTTCAAGAAAACATTAGGTCTCAAAAGCAGCCCGAAATCCTGAAAGGGCTCACTGTCATCATGAGCCAACACCATAACCCTGGGAGCAGCATCAGCCGAGGTAGTGACTACCTGGGGAGAAGAAGTGAGAAAACTTGGGATGGTGGGCACTTGTAGGACCAGCCCAAAGGTTGCCCCAATGTCCTCCAGCAATGGCCAATATGCATGAGGAAGACCTGGGAATTTGAGTGTGATAGGGTAACAGTTCCGGTCTTCTTCGACAAGGTCAAAGTCGCTAGTGTACGTTAGGAAGAAAATCTTTCTTGGGCCCAAAGGGAAGGGGCTACCCTTGAGCACTTCTGAGATTGCCTTCTCTACATCAAAGTCTACTTGGAAGAATCCTCTTCCAAGTAGCCTCACATCTTTAAAGTGGAGTGCGGAGTCAGAAGGCAATGCGGCTAGTACCCAGTCGTCGTCGCAGGCCTAGATATACAAGAGGGTGAGAACCAAAGATCTTTCCAATGAGTGTCATCTTGGGATATTTCTTAATTTTGTCTAAGAGGAACTTAACCTCGTCTTGTGAAAAGGGCATGGTTGGCTCGGCTGCTAGAGGAGGTTGATTAGCCATGATGCTAATCAAAATGAAAGGCCGACTTGAAACCTGTTAAAGGTGCAAGGAAAGGAAGGGAAGTGAAGAGAAGGGGGTTGGAGGGGAGGGAAAGAAGGGCAAGAGATGGCACGATGACAGTAACAATGGCGAGCTGGAGCAATGGCTGGCAGTAGGGCAAGAACAAGGCGGTGAAGGAAAGGCTAGATAGGAGGCAAGATGATGGTGAAGGGCAAGGCGAGTTGAAGGCAAGAAGGAGAAAGGGTGCATACCAAAGAAGGGGATGGAGGGTAGATGGCAAGAAGGAGGAGAAGAGCGTAGGGAGGAGAGGACCCAAGTGAATGGCAACTAGAGAGGAGGGGGGGCAAAGGGAATGGTAAGCAGTGCACATGGGGCAGTATGAGGAGCTACTATGAGTGTTCTCTTCCTCTCTCCGGATTAATCCTACTTTGAGGACTACTCTCCCTTCATGAGGCCTTATGTTAATCATTGATTTGAGTATTGTGAATGGTAATATATTTATTTTTTACATATTATCTTACATGAAAGCGAATGTAAGTAGGAACACCGTAGATCATGGACGCCTTATGCCAATCATTGATTGGAGTATTGACTAAATATTGAATGGTAATATATTCATATTTTTAGATATTATCTTACACAAAAGTGAATGTAAGTAGGAATGGTGTAAATCAAGTATGGAAAGTGGAATCGTATATTTTTCTTGTATTCAAGATTAAATGAGACACTACGATTCCTTATGAGAGTTAAATGATCTTATGATCTTAGAGGATTTATTATAAGTTCTTAAGAGCTCTTATATGCATGTGATTTAATCTTATGCGATCATATGAGCTCCTAGGATGTCCAGCAAGCTCATGGAAGGTCTCATGATAAAGTTGTTTACCTTCTGTATAAGCTTTATGTGCTCTAATAATCTCTTAGTATGTGATCATATGAGCTTGAGTTCATATGAGTGCTCTCATGAGGTCGTATATGATCATCCTATAATATCACCCAACACACAGATTTATAACCTCAAGAAAGAGGAGAGTGAAACAATACGAGACTACATTGCTAAAACCAAGTATCTCCATATCAGATGCAGGCCTTGCAAAAACAAACTAGATGACTTATTGCTCCACGGATTGATTTATGATTAGCCTCAAGAGCAAGAGGCTTTATAACCACCTCTACAATCTATACACTACATCTTCAATGAGCGTTGTCATGAGGCAATAGACCTAGTAGACAATCTCCAAGACAAGCATATAGAAGTCATCCACCCAAATCAAGACATAGGGAGCACATTATCCATAGCCTTAAGGCTAAGGGAGCCCCACTAACATCAACTAGAGTGCTAGTCAAGGATATGAATATGGATGAGTTGGCAAAAAATCCGCTAAACTGTTTAGGCTAGTAGTGGTAGGGCCAATCCCAAGGGTAACCTTCAATCCCAACTCGCACCTCAAGTAGGACAACCATACCTATTCCCACGAAAAGGTATAGTTTGGTGTGCAATCTGCCATCCATGTAAGCATGAAGTGTCAAATGTTGAGGCCTAGACATTATGCTCATTGCCATCGCCATGGGAGCCATGATACAACCCATTGTTGGTACTAGGAAAACTCAGCACCATAACCTATGCTCCTGATGCCAAAGAAACCACTAGCCCTAACACCCATACCAAATGCTTCTCAACCAATGCATAAGTAACCACTAGCCTGGCCAATAAGGTGATAGCTCAAGTGGTGAAGGTGTTTTCCTGAGACCATGAGGCCCTGGGTTCAAAACCCCCTTGGTGCTTCCTTGGCAGCATCGCCTACAGGTGGATAAATAATTGCCTACAGGTGGATAAATAATTGCCTACAATGGTGGGCAATGAAAATTGGTAACTATGGGAGGATCTTGGGCCAAAGGCCAGTTGAAAAAAAAAGTATCCACACTAGCCCTACCACCCAAATGCTCCTCAACTAACATATATTTCAATGCCTATTTATGAACATATATTTCAATGCCTATTTATGAGAACCCTATATTGAGAGGTATGTACAAACCGCGCCACTAATGACATATCTATCCCCAATATTACCATCCCAACTGGTTCCTCCTAGAACCACCTAGTACAACAGTGCTTGATGACATTACTAGCAAACTCCAAGAGTCCAAAATAGGAGAGCTATGAGTCACATGGAAAATACAATTTATATGGATATCCAGAGGAACCCCTAACCATTGACTATGCCTCCTTATTTGAGGCTATAGTGGAACAAAAATTGAGAGACTTTAATATCATGTCACACAAGCCACCTCTTCAATGTTTCCATTGTAAGGGCCCCACTTTTGCTAAGTGTACTCATAGAGCCACTATCGCACACGAGGTACCCAAACTCCATTCTTAAAGCCACTACCAAATCTTAATGTCATTCCATATGGAGGCACATGTTAGAAGTATGGATTCGATCATGCTTCCAAGAATTGTCCCAATAGAGTAACAATCATCTCACGGCTGAAGCATCAGTGCTCGTGTTGGATTGTATCATCTCTAGAGGGTCTACATCATCATCTTTTTCATGCTTGTATTGGCCATTTATGAGGCCCTGCATTGGCATATCTTAGCAGAGGTTATTCAGCATTTTTCTACCATGTTTTGGTATTTTGAGGCATTTTATGTAGCATTTTATTGTACTACCATGCTGTCAACCTACTACAGCTGGCCGACCAGCATCCTGAGGGAGTATATAAGGGCTAGCTCCCTTTCCCTCAATTCATCTCATTTTTCAGCATTCAATGGAGGTCATTAGCAGCTGCTAATGCTTCTCACCATTGTACAGCACCTACGGGCTTCCCTCGTGTGCTCGGATTTTAGGAATAAACATCAGTTTCCAGCATTTACAGGTCTTTACCTGGGCCTACATCTGTGTTTTATATTTGCTTCACTTTCTTTCATGGTATCAAAGCCAAACGCTGACGAGCAGAAGAAAGCTGTGTTTTCTGTTTTGGAGCAGAGGCTTCAACAGTTTGCTATGTTTTTTGCAGATTTCAACGTAGAAGGTGCTGCGTTTTCTTACGCGGGAGCAGAGGCTTCCTGAAGAGTGCTGCGTTTTCTTTATCTGACACTTGGGACTATTGTATTTCTGAATTTTCAGCAAGATTGCTAATTTTTTTGATTTGTTGAAGCCCTCTTCTAGGTGCTGAGGACAGGGAACTACATCTTGGAGAGATCTTCTTCCTCTCCTTTCAATTTCCCACCCTCCCTCCCTTTCTTCTTGCTATGCACAGCCTGAGAGAAGGACTTGCTGATTTTTTTCAGTCCCTTTCTTTAGAGAAGGTTTCTTGTCAGAGGAAATGGCTTCACAAGATTTCTCTGCTTCTGCTCCTTCTCCTGTTGATTCTCCAACACCATCACAGCCTGGATCCCCTACTCCCACCGCTCCACAGGTGGTTCCTATTCCTTATCAGTGACTCCATGAAGCTTACCGCAACCAACTATCATACTTGGTCTTTCTACACTCAGTTGTTGTTGGAAGGAGCCGGTGTGTGGATGGCTATCTCCACACCTCACTTAGTGGACCTTGCTTTGAGAAGCATATTGGATGCTCGGGCTCATCTTATCATCATCCATTGCATGACTCCATCCATACAGGCACAATTTGTCTCCTCTCGGAGTAATGCTCATCAGATGTGGACAGAGATCCAGAGGAGGTATGGGAGAGTTTCGATAGTGAAGATTGCCAAATTGGAGTCAGATCTGGAGAAGCTTACCATCACTGAGTCAGATAACCTGATTGAGAAGATTGGAGAGTTTTCTCGTATTATCAAGCTGCAACTTGAGGAATACGGGAGCACCGTCAACAATCCCATCCATAAACTTCTTGGTAAGTTGCCTGCTTCCTTTGATTCTTTCAAGGATAATATTTATTTCCGTGATCCTCTCCCCCTTTGAGGAAGTCGTGAGTTATCTCTACAACAAGTGCATGCTTTGCAGAAAAGGCAAGTCTAAGTGTGATTTTGTTGCCTCTGCCAAGGGCAAATGTGGAAAAGGAAACTCCAACAACAACAGCAACAACAACAAAAACAAAGGCAAGTCTAAGTGTGATTTTGTTGCCTCTGCCAAGGGCAAAGGCAAAGGTGGAAAAGGGAACTCCAACAACAACAGCAACAACAACAAAAACAAAGGCAAAGGCAAGGGTAAACAGGATTCTAAGGAACCAAGGACAAAATAAATGAATGTGATTATTGTGGCAGGACGGGTCATATGGAGGCTCGCTGCTTTGCTCGTCATGATGATTCTCGAGTAGCAAAAGCCAAGTATAAAGCCCAGGATGCGTCTAAAGCATCTGACAAGGACAACACCAAAGATAAAGGCAAAGTTTCAGAGGAGGGATCTGCCAAAGTTGCATACATGGCAGTCACAGATTCATCCACTTCTCTAAAGGATTCATTCCTCGTGATCACAGATACGACTTCTCTTGACGAGGTTAGTGTCGCACCTAGTGGAATGGGTTGGTGATAGTGGTGCTTCTGCCACATGACCAATCAGGCCCATATCTTGAAGGACTACCAGACTATCTCTTCTTCAGTTCATATCAGCGACAACTCTTCGCTTCCTGTCACCGGTGTTGGTAATGTTTCTTTGGGTTCCTCTGCCACCTTACATCATGTTCTGCATGTACCACAAATTTCCAAAAATCTGTTTTCAGTATACAAAGCTTCTCAGAAGGGACTTGGTGTGTACTTTGATGATGAGGTCATCGAAGTAATCGACAGGAAGACTCTCTCAGTTGTTGCTAATGGAGTCCATGATGGGGGTCTCTACAAGATCACCAATTTTTCTTCCCAGATCCCTCACACTGATTCCCATATTCATTAGCTTTTCTCACCCGTGTTGGCTTTGGTTTCTAAGGCAGATACTTCTTTGTGGCATTCTGGCTTCGGTCATGTACCCATTGCTGCCTTTCAGAAGTTCCATTCTAAGCAGGTTGTCAGCGGACTACCTCAGCTCAGGTCTCTCTCACACATCTGCTCATCTTGCATAATGGGCAAGCATCATCGAGATGCATTTCCAAAGGAGGCCACTCATCAGCAACCCAAAGACTGGAGCTTATACATGCAGATCTTGCAGGACCTATGGAGGTTGAGTCTCTAGGCGGGGCTCGATATTTTCTTCTTCTTGTGGATGATTTCACTCGCAAAGTCTAGGTATGTTTTCTGGCTCACAAGTCAGATGCTTTTTCCAGTTTCAGGACTATGGTGGAAAATCAGTCTAGGGGTAGAGTTTCATTCCTCCGGACTGATAATGGTGGCAATTTTGCACCATTTGATAACTTCCTTGCTTCGAAGGGCATTCACCGACAGACTACAGTTCCTTACACTTACTCCTCAGCAGAATGGAGTTGTGGAACGAAAGAACTGGACCGTCAAAGCGATGGCTCGTGCTTTGTTGCATCATGCAAGTTTCCCTCCTGCTTTCTGGGGGGTGAAGCTGTGACTACCTCAGTTTATCTCATTAACCGCTCTCTCACAAAAGTGGTTGAGGGGATGACTCCGGAGGAGGCCTTTACAGGACACAAGCCTTATGTATCTCATCTTCATGTTTTCGGCTGTGTTGCTTATGTGCATGTCCCAGATAAGAAAAGGACCACACTCGCCCCAAAGTCAAAGAGGATGATCTTCACAGGCTACAGTCTGAGATCCAAAGGGTACCGCTTCTAGGATCCGAAGATTGATGACATCATCATTTCCCGTGATGCTCGATTTGATGAGAGCTTGTTTGGCATTGATTCCTCTCCACCTGATGCATCTTCCGACTTTCTGGATGATCCATTCTCGACAGATTCTAGTGATCTTTTACCTCTTCCACATCTAGCTCCTCCTCCTCCCCCTGCTGTAACCCCGATGCCAACTGCTCCTTTACAGTCACCCATTCTTGTTGCATCAGCTTTTGCAGCTCCCAGTCCCTCTATGAGTCCTGCTTTGACTCCGGGATTACCCTCACCAGTGCTTACCTCATCACCACTTCCAGCAGCATCGGATGAGTCCTCTACTATAGCTGGATCTTCTTCTTCACGCTTTGAGAGAGGAAGGCTGGCCTACCTCGGTGGGTTCAGCAACTCTTTAGAGATTCTAGTCTCACTGATGCACAGCTCCATAACTAGATCTCTACCACCACCCTTGGTCCTCGCCGTTCATCTCGGGCTTCCACATCACATCATACAGTGAATTATGCTCTCATGAGCCCTCTCCAAGAGATTGATGAGCCTGAGAGTCCAAAGGAGGCTCTTTCACAGCCGCAGTGGTGGCGGCAAGCCATGGAAGCAAAGATGGGCTCTATTGAGAGGAATAACACTTGGTCTTTGGTACCACGCCCTTTACATCGTTGTGTTATTGGTGTGAAATGGATTTTCAAAGTCAAGTTTCATGCATATGGTTCTTTGGACAAGTACAAAGCCCGCCTTGTTGCACAAGGATATGCTCAGAAGGCAGGTGGAGACTTTGATGACACATTTGCTCCTGTAGCCAAGTATATCACCATTAGGATTGTTTTGGCTCTGGCTGCACACTTCAGATGGCCCGTGTTTCAGATGGATGTCAAATCCGCTTTTCTGAATGGAGATTTAGAGGAGGAAGTTTATGTTGAGCAGCCTCCTGGTTTTGTGATTCAAGGATAGGACACCCACATTTATCTTCTGTAGAAGGCTCTTTATGGTCTCAAATAGGCACCCCATACCTAGTATCAAAAGATTGATGCCTTCTTGTTATCTCTTGGCTTTGAGAGGGCATATGCTAACAACAATCTCTATGAGCTTCTTTCTGATGGAGATATATGTGTCATTGTTTTGTATGTTGATGACCTCATTCTTTCTGGCTCAGATACTGGGTTGGTCACACAGGTCTAGTCCAAGCTTTCAAAGACATTTGAGATGACTGATCTTGGCCTTCTACATTATTTTCTTGGGCTGGAGGTTTGGTAGAAAGATGACCGTATCTTCATTTCTCAGCAGAAGTATGTGAGGAAGCTGCTCACACTTTTAATGGTTGTCAGATTGTACACCTCTCTCTTGTCCCATGGATCCCAATGCCAAGTTATCCAAGGAGGATGATACACCCTTGGCGGATTCCATAGAGTACCGGCAGATTGTTGGCTCATTGCTTTACCTTGCCAACACCCGTCCAGACATCTCCTATGCTATGAGTGTCCTCAGCCAGTTCTCATCAACCGCTCAGGGTCTCATTGGCAGGTAGCTTTGAGAGTTCTTCATTATCTTCGAGGTACTTCAAATTATGGCATCACCTACTCTTGTGGTGCTGATTTGGTTGGCTTCACAGATTTTGATTGGGCAGGCTGTATTGATACTCAGAGGTCTACATCTAGATATTGCTTCATGCTTGGTTCTGGATTGGTTTCTTGGAAGTCTCAAAAGCAGAGGACTGTTTCTGCTTCTTCCACCGAGGCTGAGTATAAATCCTACCTTCTCTCCTCTACTGAGGCAATTCTGGAGCATTTGTGATGTGCCAACACTTCCCCAGTTACTATTTTCTCAGATTCTCAGAGTGCTATTGCTCTAGCACAGAATCCTATGATACGGGGACGATCCAAGCATATTGAAGTGCATTATCATTTTGTACACGGTGGGCCTTCTTCGTCTGGCTTACTATTCTACCAAGGACAATGTGGCTGATCTCTTCACCAAACCACTTCTGAGAGCTACTATGGAGGTGTTACATCAGCATCGTGCTGGTATTGGACCGTCCCTCTGGCGCTGAAGAGGAGGTGTTGGATTATATCATCTCCAGAGGGTCTACATCATCTTTTTCATGCTTGTATTGGCCATTTATGAGGCCTTGCAGTGGCATACCTTAGCAGAGGTTATTCAGCATTTTTTTAAACCATGTTTTGGTATTTTTAGGCATTTTATGTAGCATTTTATGCTACTACCATACTGTCGGTTTGCTACAGCTAGCCAACCAGCATCCTGAGGGAGTATATGAGGTCTGGCTCCCTTTCCCTCAATTCATCTCATTTTTCAGCATTCAGTTGAGGTCATTAGCAGCTGCTACTGCTTCTCACCATTGTACAACACCTCCAGGCTTCCCTCGTGCTCAGATTTCAACAATAAACATCAGTTTCCAGCACTTACAATTCATGTACCTGGGCCTACATATGTGTTTTATATTTGCTTCACTTTCTTTCAGCTCGATGAGCCTTAACTTATTAAGTGTACAAGGTGGGCTTATTCATACAGTCTCCCTTAATGCCATCATAAGGCTCTAGCCCAAGTCTAGAAAAGCTAAGAAATAGAAAGCTTAAGCTTCAACCTCAAAGCCAACAGCCAAAGAGCTAGAGGCACAAGTCCTAAAGGCTGCAGTAGCCCCTGAAAAGACTAAAGGACTATAACCAGAAATCTAAAAGAAGAAAACCTCAAAGAACATGTGGAAATGCAACAACGTCATGACCATTGAAAGTAGTCGAACGATACCTGCGAAGCTGCCCCCCTTGCAAAGACAACAGGTGATCTTTTACTCAAACCAACTCTTCCCAAAGAAAAGAAGCCCACTGGCTACACAGATCTTCCAAAGAGACTCAAAGAGTATCCCAACCGTGTGTTAAAAAAGAAGCGAATGAAATAAGACCAAAAGCACTTGTAAAGATGTGTAGGCTAAAGTAGAGCCACTACTTGAGCAAGTGGTCGAGTACTAACCACTAATCCCACCTAAGCCTATCCATACTCTATTACAAAGTCAATCATAGAACCAATAAGGGACCTAAGAGTGCCAAAGGCCATAGCCAAACCCATGTCCATTTTTAACACTAGTTCTGTAATTGGACACTTTAGTGTCCTGTTTCTCACCAAAACTTTGGAATTTTTTGGGGAACCTAGAAACAACATTTTTACACCTTGTTTCAACCAAGGTCGATTAAAAGTCAAAAAATAAAGGAGATTTTTCATGATTTCAAAACACAAGCTATATTAGAAATTTGACAAAAAACTCTAACTTAAAATTTTCATTGAAATTTAAAGCTGTTTTGTTAAAAATCCCATAAAATGCTTATAACTTCTTGAATAAATCATGTTTTTCATGTTTGTAAAAGTCAATTGGTAGAACTTGGGGTTTCAAATCAACACAATCTCCTTTAGGTCCTAGTTCCTAAGCTACTTGTGTACTATAACAAAAATCTCATAATTACCAAGATGCTGAAAAAGAGAAAAATTTTGGCCTTCCAAAGGTACTTCCATAAAACTAGGGTTATGTACTTCCAAAGGTACTTCCATAAAACTAGAGTTACGTTAGTACAAATTGACAATCGAAAATGATTATATAGTTCAAAACCAAGTTAATACATATTTTTTGGGATCCCAAGCTCAAGTAAATCTTGCTAGTTGAGCGCTATTTTAGTTTTTCAATCGTGCTACATTTTTCAAAATTTCTAAATTCTCTCTCAACAACCATGAAACAAAGGTTTTAGGTGCCCAAATTATGTTTGTACAGTGTACCTTAGCGAAATTATTCTATACAGACAAAATGTTGCAAGTTTACTAAGGAATGTAATGCGTATGACTCAAGAATCTAAATCCAGAATTTTTGTTGTGTGCAGTTTTGACATTTTGAAACAATTAATATTTGTAGCTTACTAAGGAGCTTTTACATATAACTATAAGATCTCAATGGATAGAGTAAGCATTGTATCACCTTAAAAAACTTGCAAACACATTAAAACCATGTATTAGTTTGGATACAAATGGATGCTAAAGAGTGGTGTATCAAACACACACAACTTCCTACTATTTTAGACACTCTCAATTGAATTTTATTTCATGTGAAACTTGGCTAAATCTTTGACACAAATATGAAATAATTACTTGGAATTTTTCACGGGACTTAGTGATTTTTTTCTCTAAGCTTATAAGGCGGTTTTCTCAAACCTGAGTTGCAGTCTCATGCAAGTACTATTTATGGGTGTAATTCCTTGTCGTGCCAGCATCCAAATTGCAAGGTTGCATTTTTAAAGACGCACTAGGTCACATATTCAAACTCCTCAAGAGGGATTTTGAAAATGTCTTTCCTAGTGCAAGTAGCATTTTATTTGCATCGTCCGAAAAAGGACACTTAAGTGTCCTTTTTTGGTACCAAACTAGTGTTAAGAAGTCACAAGAAAACCCTATTCCGAAACCTAGTCTAACCAGATTCCACATTACTAGATACAATGAAGGACTCAATGGGAGGTAAAAGTTAACCTTACATGGGTTATCATAGTCACCGTAATATTTTCTCCAATAGTCCAAGCCCAACTATGGGCAAGTACAAGCTAAGTGAGCATAAATATCGCACCTGGGACATAGCAAGCCTCACAACCTTCTTATCCCTGAACGTCTAAGGCCAATAAATTCTATTTACAAGGAAATTCTCAACTTTGGAGAGATTTATCAAACTAGATGACTAGGAAATCTAAGAGTCCACACTGAACACTCTCCTTTCTTACCCAAGGCAAAAGGATGGCCAAAAGTTCCCATGAACAATCTCGGACACTATTTCAAAAGCGATAAAATGAACACCGTGTTACCTGTTGTTTATAAAGACAAAATGGTCCCCATAATCTTGGATGGTGATGCTAGTGTCAATAAAATCACCAAGGATTGTTAAGAGGATTTGCAAGCCCACCACTCGTCACCACTCGTAGACACGAGCCTCGTGGACAAGCTTGTCGGGAGGACTGGGGAAGCCCACCACTTGTAGGCACGAGGCTCTTAGTCAAGCTTACCGCCATTGAGAACATGGCTAATCCTTTGGGCATCTTTTATGATGCAAAGACTATTATGTTCAGACTAAGCTTCTACCATACATTCATGGTGATAGATTTTCAAAGAAAAGGGTCATACACCATGATATTCGGAGGGCGCAAGGTTGGTTCACATGACTGGAAAACCAATCACATTGACATACATGTAGGCATCTACAGTATGAAATGTTTTTAAAACATTAATGAAATGTATCTCATGAAACACCTGGCCACCATGGACATGCATTTCATAAAACACCTGGCAACTATGGACATGCCAAAAAGAAACAAACAATTTCTATTTAGTGCCACCTGCAGCAAAAGCCCCAGACCTAGAGATTCACTAGTTTTCAATTCATAGCATCAGAAGTACAAAGGTGAAGATGATTACAATTAGCTGTGCTTTTTTACATGAATTTCTGTGTAGATTGGTGAATAGCAGCTGCAGAGAAAAACAATTGAATATCACCAACCAGGTGCCCTCATGTTCACTTCTTAACAAAGCCAAGGCCATTGGCCTCCGCATAACGCTCCATAAAGCGCATGAACCTGTCCCAGTCCTTGATGGTTCTCATAATATACCTGGCCTCAATCTTTGCAGGTTTGCCATTCACGAACTTGGCGCTGACATCTACAGTCTGCAGGACTCCCTCTTCATCTTGCATGTACAGGCCTGTGATGTCCCCAAGCT